>NC_143223.1:9553812-9856842 GCF_030267445.1 Bombyx mandarina
CTCCATAAGGTCTGATCATAAGTTTTTCAGTCCTCCACACAACTTCAACTTTACACCTGAAACTACAACCTAGTTTTTTTTTATTGCTTAGATCGATGAATGAGCTCACAGCCCACCTGGTGTTAAGTGGTTACTGAAGCCCATAGACATCTACAACGTAAATGCGCCACCCACCTTGAGATATAAGTTCTAAGGTCTCAGTATAGTCAACGGCTGCCCCACCCTTCAAACCGAAACGCATTACTGCTTCACGGCAGAAATAGGTAGAGTGGTGGTACCTACCCGTACGGACTTAAGAGGTCCTATCACTAGTAATTACGCAAATTATAACTTTGCGGGTTTGATTTTTATTACACGATGTTATTCCTTCATCGTGGAAGTCAATCATCAACATTTGTTAAGTACGTATTTCATTATAAAAATTGGTACCTGCCTGCGTGATTCGAACACCGGTACTGCGCCAGATACGAATGCATCGGACGTTTTATCCCTTAGGCCACGACGACTTCAAAAGTGGGACAGGGAGCTCAAATCTCCGATATAGAGGGGTTGCTTGGGTTTGGTGCTAGCAGGGGTACACGACGACCTAGCGGGTCATTTGATTTAGTGGCTCATGTGATTTACTAGCGTTCCTCTGCTTTCTTGTCCAAAGCGTCCGAGAAAACATCAGTCATGCGCAAAAGAAAATTATTTATAAATCACCAACACACACATTTCCGGATATTTAGATCCATGTATACAGATTCACACATTACCACCGCTATACCCGTAGGTACAGTAAAAATAGCCAACCTCGTCAAAAAATAAACATTTGGAATCAAAAACATGGATCTTTTCAATGTGAATACAGACAGACACATTTAATGGTCGTATGTGTAAGGGCTAGCAATATTTTCCCACTTTCTGCCATAAATAATTCGAAAATTTAATTTACTATAACGTGAAGTTGTACGCGACTTTGTTTGTTTAATCATCGGGACGAAACGTTTTAACCCAATGTAAATGGATTCAGCAGTCATTTTATCGAGGTAAATAAAATAGTACTTAAAACGTATACAAGAGTCGAGTCAGATTAAAAGTTTCTCTGATAAAAAATGGTGCACGTGCAACTTGGTGCATGTGAAAGATGTGAAAGCTCTTTCGTGGTTTTCTTCATTTTTAATCCTTAAATCAAATTTCTCTTGTAATAGGGAATGCTGTGTATAAAAGAAACGATCTAGCTCGCTTTTTCCTTTCCCTTTCTCCACGGTCGAGTGGTTCACGAGACGCTCTGTCTATTTTCTCACACTCGCTCTTCCCAAATTGTATCTTTTCTCTCTAGCCGTAACGAATCTGTCGCGAGTTAAATTTTACTCTCAACGCGCCTAAAGAAGATTCACTGCAATAAAAGTAGGTTAGTGGCCGAGCTTAGAACAACAGTAGAACAAGAATATTGTTACTTGAGACTCAGTGATGACAAAGCTTTGAAAAAAAATCTCGTAAACGAAATTTAGTTTTAGTAGTAGAAAAACTACAGACTTCACAATGTGCCACCTTGACGTGTGGTATCGAAGACTTATTTGTATAACATCTGTCAAACCGGAGGGGATAACTGCTTCGCTGCCTAAACAGGCAATATGGCGTGTGGGCTCAGAATGCGCCCTACCACAAGTAAAACGTTAGCTATTTTATGTCAAATATACTCACGAGCGTTCATAAATTATAAAAATTCTAATTGACATTAAGCACGATTATGCTTAACGATAAATTGCGTAGTCAGTTTGCCACACGAATTTATAAAATTATTTACATTATCAAAAATATGGGAAGAGCAAAGGGATTTCTGATTAAGACCCTCCCACGTAGTCGGTTACTAGATGTCACAAACGCCCCCGCGTTTTCATTGTTTGAACAATGCTTTGAATAATGAAATGGTGTTCTAGTGTTAAGGCTTTAATTAAGACATTCGAATATTGTTGTATATTTAGTTATGGTGACCTATATTTTTTGTACAATCTCGCATTCTTTTTTGTCACTAAATTATTCCAGACGTTTCAAACACTACAATAATAATTTACGTAGTCACTAATTACTCTCGTAATAATACTTATAATAATAAAAAAAACTCAAGATTAAGGGTGCATTTTCAGTGCTCGAGAGAATCGGCGGCCCGCATCGTCCGACACCTGACCGAGACGGGTCCCGATCTTTCGGCGGAACAATACGGCTTCAGAGAGGGCCGCTCGACGATAGACGCAATTCTGCGCGTGCGTGCCCTCTCCGACGAAGTCGTATCCCGGGGCGGGGTGGCGATGGCGTTATCCTTAGATGTAAGGAACGCCTTCAACACCCTGCCCTGGTCGGTGATCGCGGGGGCGCTGGAGTATCACGGCGTCCCCGCATACCTCCGCCGACTGATCGGCTCCTATCTCGAGGGCAGGTCGATCCAGTGCATCGGACACATTGGGGCGATGTACCGCTTCCCCGTCGAGCGCGGTGTTCCGCAGGGGTCTGTCTTGGGCCCCCTGCTGTGTAACATCGGCTACGACTGGGTCCTGCGGGGCGTCGTACGGGATCCCCTCCCCGGGCTGAGCGTAATCTGTGACGCCGACGACACGTTGGTCATGGCTTCGGGGAGGGACTACCGGGAGTCTGCCCGTCTGGCGTACGCAGGCGTGGCACACGTCGTCACAAGGATCCGACGGTTGGGACTCGAGGTGGCGCTCGACAAAACCCAGGCCCTGTTGTTTCACGTGCCGGGACGAGCGCCACCTCTGGGTGCCCACCTCGTGATCGGAGGCGTCCGCGTCGGGGTCGGGTGACCGGTCTTCGGTACCTCGGCCTCGAACTGGACGGTCGGTGGAGCTTCCGCGCTCACTTTGAAAAATTGGGCCCTCGACTGATGGCGACGGCCGGCTCTTTGAGTTGGCTCCTTCCAAACGTCGGGGGTCCCGATCAGGTGGCGCGCCGCCATATGCTTCTTGTCAAATCTCGTATCTACAACATTATAGACACACAAGATACCGTTATTATGCTAGAAAGACAAATTACTGTAACAGTGGAGGAAAACCGAAGATTTTGTTTTGCTCTGGCTTCAACATCATTGAAGGGTGAGCTCACTAGGCTCATTTTCCCTAGCAAGAGCAGTGCTTCGATAAATCTACTACTGGATCGGAATCACGACCCCTGAGTAGATCCGACGTGAACTCAGTAGGTTGTATCATATGGGCTTAGTTGCACATCGACTTCTTCATTGCAATTGCCGAGCTGGACGAGACCGATGACAGGTGCTTGGAATGTTTTAAGCCACTGAGAGCGGATTGAAAGTATCAGAGAGAGCATTTTTGGGGCGACGGCTGTTGTTTGCTGTCCCGTCATCTGGGTCAAGGGTATAATTTACAACGGCCACGATAAGTGACACGACACGATCGTGTCACTTTTTCGGAGAAGTGTTCTGACGCTGTCTTCGGATATGTACTTACGGATCGATTTTAAATCCAAGTCTTCCCGAATATTTATATTACCATGGAGCTCCTAAGGCTATCCTGCAGAAACGAGATGGTATTGTAAATTGAAGAGAAGGTAAGGAAATTATATGAAGGAAAACAACATCAAAAATTTTGGTTTTAATAAAAAGATGACGGGGCTTAGAGGCGTGGCAGGAAAATGCCAAATAGATTTAAGGAAGAAAAAACAGCACAAATAATCACGTTCGTGTGATGTTTCTCTAAATCCAAATCAGCTTTTCTTATAGTAGAAATTTCTGTAATTCTATGGACTCTTACACTTACTTACTTACTTACTAATTACAGTAATCAAAAAAAAATCTGTTTGTTCGAATAATAAAACAAATAGAATGTAGAACTGCCTTGTATCTACAAAATTCATTTAATGTGCCTTTAGTTAAATATCGTTCCCTCGATAAAATTGTAAATGCGATGTTGCCGCCTCTTAGTTGTTGTGTGCTATTTATTATGGTTTAGATTGGTGAACGAGATCTACTCAGTAATAAGCGATTACCGGATCCACATGCATTATAACGTGAATGCTTACTTACTTACATAAGGTCGAAATCTCAATTGTATTATACAATGATTATCCTACTCTTTAAACCAAAATGCCTGAATGGTTGGCGGCAGAAATAGACCGAATAGTGGTACCCTATCCTACCCTTGCAGGCTTATCCCAGTAAGCCTAACAACGCAAATTTGTTCATTTTCTTGATTCGTTTCTCATTGCGCGATGTTACACCTTCATCGTGCTTAGTACACATAATGTTCTTTGAAAAATAACACTTCAGTACTTCTTTTATTGATGATATTCGCGCATCATCTATTGCAAAATAAAGGCAATTTATATAAAAACTTTTACGATAGTCCTATTAATATTTTTATAAAATCTTAATTCAACTGAATGAATCGTGCCTGACAAACAAAGGGTTATAGGTTAAGAGTGCAAAAGATAAACTCAAGATGATAGACTTATTTCTTATAATTTATTTCTCCGAGCACAAATTTGATTTCTTAGGTCCGAGTAGTCTGGCGAATGGAAGAAAAACGGATTGCTCAGCGGCCAGTTGCCGTGTTTATTGAAAAAAAAGGTTTAAAACAAACAGGTGTTATAACTATGAATATTGACAATAAATAATTAAAATTTTTAATTTTATTAATCTTTAAGAATATGTACTTCTTTTATTTTTAATAATATTAGCTATTGCTCAATGCCATATTATATATTTGTGGTATGTGGAAATAAAAAGGTTAGAAGATAAAACTATTTATGCTGCAAAATAAAACAAAAATCTCTACAGATAATTGCGGCAGAATTGAGTGCATTAATGCTCTCTATATTAAGTAGTCTTAGATCTTATCGCAGTGGACTTCTCGAATAGCAAGCAACAAAAATAATGTTCTCTTTGTAAATATATGTGTGTGAATTGGTCCGTAAAAATTTGTGTGAACGCCGATAACGTATTATATGTGAGGCGAAAAAATCAAAGGCCGTATCGATGATCGCTCCAAGAAGGGAGATTTTTGGAGTTTACTCCTTTAGAATCGATTTACATATATAGGCCCGGGGTATGAAAATTATGGGGACCAAAATCGTACTAGCATGTCACACGAAATGCGTTATGCGCCTGATTGGCTCCTGATTGCGTGATGCGTGCGCGCGCCAATCAAAATCGTACTAGCATGTCACACGAAATGCGTTATGCGCCTGATTGGCTCCTGATTGCGTGATGCGTGCGCGCGCCAATCAAAATCGTACTAGCATGTCACACGAAATGCGTTATGCGCCTGATTGGCTCCTGATTGCGTGATGCGTGCGCGCGCCAATCAGGAGCCAACGCGCGGCCGCGTTATCGCAGGTGACGCCGGGCTGCTGCGCCGGCAGTCCGCCACAAAGCCTCGTACTGATCGCGCGTTTCTCTCATTATTGTATTTTCATATATTTGTTAGTCGTTTGTTTTGTGTCTCGTTAATTTGTTAATAATCTGTAGTGTATCGTGTTGTCGTAATATAGAACTATTTCTCGTATTGTTTCGTTTAATTTTTTATATCCAGTAAACTCCAGTCGTGCGTCGGAGCGGACACACACACTTTTTTTTTTCTTTCCTGTGTTCAATTATTATTAGTGTATTTTTATCGAGATTATTTCTTAATCAACATTTATGTTCTCAAGCTCTATATAGGCTTAAATGTTTAGAAAAATAGTAAACAAGACTCAGTGTTGAATAGCTATAAATCGTGCTATAAAAAACAAAACTTCACCGAAAACTAGCTCGATGTTTATGACATGATACTACTAAAATACGTAAATAGTAAGTTTTTAGGAAGTTTTTATAAAATAAGTGTGAAGCAGAGAAAATTACTGCACTGTACAAAACTGTTGTCTTCGCTTTTTGTGTTATGAATACAGCGTAATACCGACAACAAGGGCGTATAAAACGTTATATAACAGTAGTGCAGAGTTGGATCGAAGCCAGCCTCTGCTACAATACTCCTATCTTTTCGCTGTCGATATCATTTGAAATAGTCATAAAATTTTTCACCTACAAACGTTACGATGGAAAAAGGAGGAAAAAAAAAGCATTCGGATATCGCTCCGTGAAAAATATGACTGGCGAATTTTGACGATTTACATATTTCACATACGGATGAATGCGTACGTTCTATCTGTTTTTTTCTCCGCGATCGAAAATCAATCGATGGCAACACTCTCGGAACGTAACTATCAATGAGATTAGATTTGTTTAACAACGTCTTAAACACGGAATAGATAAATTCTATTCCGTGGTCTTAAACATAACAGTGAAAACGTCTTAAATATGGCTAGCTCATAGTATATTTTTTTATGTTTCCGACAACAACATATCCCGACTGACAGAAGGAGGTCACAGACACCCAGGATTTCAGCAAATCAGGCCCAAATCCAAGTCAGCGTCTAGAAATTTGATTGTTATTGGAGTTCATAGACATCACAAGATAAATATCGCCATCCACTTTAATATTTATGTATAGTATATGTACCTTAAATTTTATTTTAATATGTCTAAATACCACCGTGAATTTTTAAACTGATAACCAGCTGAACGAGCTCACGTCCCACCGGGTGTTAAGTGGTAAGCGGAGCCAATAGACATCTCTACGTGAATTCCACCGCCCGCCTTGAGACAAGTACCATAAGTCGCAATTGTGTAGGAAAACGGAGCTCCTACTCTTTAAATTAGAATGCCTCACTTCTTCACGGCATGATGGTACCTACTCGTGCGGACTCACAAGACACCTTACCTACCAGTAATGGAATAAGATCTATGTTTCGTCGTTTCAACAAACACCAAATTCATTTTATAAATTTGGATTTTATTGCACAAAAAAGTAATAAACTTGAAAGTCACTAAAATATGTACCGCATGTGACTCGCCAAGACCATTTTACCGTCTGAATCATTCATTTGACACGACTAATAAAAGTTAAACAGCCTTGTTCTAATTAATAGCCGTGACCAGCAATTACTATGACAGATCAACATTTATTATTATCTAGTGTCATGTTCGCAAATTCAGTTATTATTGGGATTGTCACTAAGCGTAAGATTCAATATAGAACAACTGTATATGGACTAATTATTTTTAATATTGTTTGATCTTTTGTTCTAGTACGTAAGTGAAATCATTGTCATAGGTAACATAGACGATACTTTAATTCATTTTTCTATCTAAATATGTATTAACCACTCCTAATGCAATACAGTAAGTACCGATTGATTAACAACGGGCTATTATTACGTATTTTTTGTCTTGTACAAGAGCACTGAAATGTGCCAACTGCTATTTTATTTTTTATTTTTTTAGTGCTTTGATGGGTGGAAGAGCTCACAGCCCACCTGGTGTTAAGTGGTTACTGGAGCCCATAGACATCTACAACTCAAATGCGCCACCTACCTTGAGATATAAGTTCTAAGGTCTCAATTATAGTTGCAACGGCTGCCCCACCTTTCAAACCGAAACGCAGTACTGCTTCACGGCAGAAATAGGCAGGGTGGTGGTACCTATCCGCACGGACCCACAAGTGGTCCTACTACCAGTAATTACGAAAATAAAAAGTTTTGCAGGTTTGATTTTTATTACACGATGTTATTCCTTCACCGTGGAAGTCAATCGTGAACATTTGTCGAGTACGTATTTCATTAGAAAAATTGGTACCCGCCTGAGATTCGAACACCGGTGCAAAACTGTAAAAACTGAAAACTTAGAATTCATGTCTCTAGGTGGGTGGCGGCATTTACGTTGTAGATGTCTATGAGCTCCGGCTACCACTTAACATTAGATGGACCTTGAGCTCGTCCAAACATCAAAGCTATAAAAAAAATAACGCGTGTTAAAAATTATGAAAGTAAAGCTCAAATCACTCTCAAGCTATGCTGAATTTTCGATCGAAAAAGTCTACCTACCTACCAATAATTCGATGTGTTGTCAAAAATAAATTAAAAAACTCTGTCCATTATGGACCCAAAATACGTAAACGTACCGATCAGCCTTTTAAAATATTGCTGGTGCTGTAAATGAGAGTGTCGCCGAAAATGTCAATTCGCAATCGTTTTCAGTAATTGAACACAAAAAAAAATACACAAAATTTAAATAGTACTCTTATACGGATTCTGGGCGTCCTTCGCGAGATTTTTTTTTTTTTTTTTTTTATTGCCTTTGTAGGCAGACGGGCATACGGCCCACCTGAGTGATGGTGAGTGGTTACCGTCGCCCATGGACTTCAGCAATGCCAGGGGCAGAGCCAAGCCGCTGCCTACCAACCAAGCCGCTGCCTACCAGCCAAGCCGCTGCCTACCAGCCAAGCCGCTGCCTACCAAAAGCAATTTCTCACTAACACTAGTATGTCCACGCTGGAATTCTAAATATCAGCGTTCAACAGTCCGCAGACATGGGGATTCATTACTGACCAGATGTTAGCTCTTCATAGCTCTTCAAAACGCTGATGCCGTGTCAGGCTTCTTCTAAAGTTGTAGAAAATTATTGCAGGAACATTCTCCTTAGAAAGATTCATTTTTGTACGTGACCTGACAGATTCCAATCGACGCTGTGACTAAGCAATAGCATTAACTAAAACTTTCAACTGTTTTGAGACTCAACATTTAAACACATTCGAATATAGAACAGTTCCAAATTCAAAATTTCCGGGAAATATGGAAACCACAGAACTTAAAAAACATGCCTAGTATTGAGACATTCTATAACGAATTAAAATTATTTGTGTCGAAGCTTTTTTTATCTTACTGGTTACTGGAGCCCATAGACTTCTACAACGTAAATGCGCCACACACCAGCTATGCGTGAAAAACGAACAATAAACATGTCGGCGCAAATATGACTATTTACCTACTGATCATCAACTAATTACTCTGTGATAAGAAATTGATGTTAAACAGTCCCTTTTATTGTAATTTCAATACTTTAAAATCTTGTAAACACGCTCACGTGTTTAATACTTGTCAACACGCTGACGTGTAAAGTTCTATAAATACGGCCGTGCTGTCTAGCGTTGATTCATTCGTGTCCGAGCCGTAGTACAGTACGGATCTCTCTGAACTTTGTCACGCTTCTCGTGAAATATACGCAGTTATTGTGAAGTTCTGGTGAAGTTTTGTTTTGGAAGCCCAAACATGAGTCATCGTCGAGAACTTTATGACCGTGACGTCAGCAATGGTGACGTCACACTTTTTAAAAACATTCCTTCGGCGTTTCTCCTCCGACATCAGAAGTGGGATCACACGCCGCCTCCGCTCAGCAACAACCTGGTGACCAGATAACCGTATCGGCGGAAGAAGACTACCCCCCAGCAACAGCCGATGAGCCTATACATCTACTTCACAAATCAGCATGGTCGAGCAACAAAATCAACACTCAAAGATAAGTTTTTATTTTTGATTACTAAAGTTCCACCACATAAGTACCACAGTGTACGCCTCGGCAAAAGTACCACAGTGTATGCCCACTACATAAGTACCACAGTGTACGCCCACTACATAAGTACCACAGTGTACGCCCACTACATAAGTACCACAGTGTACGCCCACTACATAAGTACCACAGTGTACGCCCACTACATAAGTACCACAGTGTACGCCCACTACATAAGTACCACAGTGTACGCCACAACATCACACTACACAACATCCTTATCCGAACACCTTAAATAAATCTACGAGAACCGCCGAGAACTCTACGAGAACCGCCGAGAATTCTACGAGAACCCTACTATACCCTCCGAGAACCCTACTATACCCTCCGAGAACCCTACGATACCATCCGAGAACCCTACGATACCCTCCGAGAACCCTACAATCAAATCGCATTAATAAGTCTGAAACCTACATAGTTACAAGTAACGCAAGTATAACAGATGCGCTACTCAGAGAAACTTTTTATTCCTGCAGGTCAATGAGAATCAAAGAAAAAACCTACAAGAATCAACGAGGCCGGTGCAGAGCGCGCACCGCCTGTCAGTATGGCCGTGTCGGCGCAAATATGACTATTTACCTACTGATCATCAACTAATTACTCTGTGATAAGAAATTGATGTTAAACAGTCCCTTTTATTGTAATTTCAATACTTTAAAATCTTGTAAACACGCTCACGTGTTTAATACTTGTCAACACGCTGACGTGTAAAGTCCTATAAATACGGCCGTGCTGTCTAGCGTTGATTCATTCGTGTCCGAGCCGTAGTACAGTACGGATCTCTCTGAACTTTGTCACGCTTCTCGTGAAATATACGCAGTTATTGTGAAGTTCTGGTGAAGTTCTGTTTTGGAAGCCCAAACATGAGTCATCGTCGAGAACTTTATGACCGTGACGTCAGCAATGGTGACGTCACACTTTTTAAAAACATTCCTTCGGCGTTTCTCCTCCGACAAACATATATTACTATATATCCCTACTATATATAGGGACATATAGGGATGTGAGCGTTATAATTCCTTATTTATGACATTATTAACTATTATTAACTGCTATATTAATATATTCATGCATGAACGCAAATAAAAAAAAATCTCAAACGGTAATGCGTTTGCATGAGCCAGTTTACCATCTTAAGTAATTTAGAGGAATACATCAAATGTTTTGATATGCGCTGGTACAGTGGTAGAGTCGTTACTAAAAACCTCACTGAGCTTCTCATCGGATTTTCTCAGTGGATTGCGATTCCAACCCGCTGGTAGATTCTGCGAAGCACTACTCTTGCTGGGGTTAGTGTTAGCAAATTCTCTCAGATTGAGCCCGTGAGCTCACCTACCCTACCGGGCGTAGCTGGATTAGCCTCTTGGGCTGCCAGAGAATAGGTAGGAAAAAAAATACAAAAAAAATGAAAACAGTTTTATTTTGAATATTCACCCCAACTACGGAACCACTAATAATTAACTTAAGTTCTTTTTGCATTAATTAGCTATTTCAGTTAACGAGACTAACAATTTACCTAAATTAAATAATTAATGTATGTATGTATGTAATCCCATTAATTATAAACGTAATTTAAAAACTTTGTGTAAAATGAAACCGATAAATATCAAACATATCTGATGTACAAACACGACTTCAATTAGGTTAATTACGTATATTATAGCAAATTTTATCGATAAAATACAAACTGTACCGTTGGTTAGTTGTCGCAAAATTAGTTTATCAGCCAACTCCCTTAGGATTGTACCTAGTCCGTAACACACGCTAACACGTGCATTCTAAACTGTCACCTAGGACACAGCCATACAGATCGAATTGCCTTGGTAGTGTAAAATTGTGTCGGACTGCATTTGCCTTTTCTGGAAATGCGAACCGTCCACAAACCTAAATTACGTCAGTGTAGAACTTTCTCACCGAATGTCGTATTACGAAGGGTAGATAACAATTCTTGTTGTTTTGTTTTGTTATAATATTTTGGAGTTGATAATTTTAGTTCTTAGCGTCTTTATTGTTTTATTTTTAAGTAAGAGCGAAATATAGTCACGCTTCACTGTGACTATCGCTTAATCAACGAAAAGCTCATGGGAAATAACAACATAGATATTTTTGTGTAAAACAAGTTTGTAATTAATAATAAGATAAATAATTAAGACTAGGAGATGTATGGAAATGGTAGTGCAAGGTAGAGGGGGAAGAGGTCGACCGAAGAAGACATGGATGGAGTGTGTAAATGACGATATGAGAGAGAGAGGAATGATTGTTGAGATGACGGCTGATAGAAGAGAATGGAAGAGAAAAATTAGCTGTGCCGACCCCCTCTAGTGGGATAAGGTGGAGAAAAAGAAGAAGAAGTTTGTAATTAATAATATTCTCGCATCGCTTAGATCTAATAAGGTAAGAAAATATTCTCAAACATTAATTTAGTGCTCAGAATATCATGTAAAAACTGAAATATGTACACACCGTACACATTCGTCAATGCCCTTCAATTGTATATCGGCTAATTCTAACGAAACGTTTCTACGTCATCATTCAACCCTTTAAAATTGTAATTTAATATTTAACTAGAGCAGGTACAACAACAATATTTTAAATAGCCTTGTTAATAATTGTCTCTGTGGATTAATAAAAGTCATTCGAATTAATGAAACTGTTACTACAATGAATATTCAAGAGTCGGCGGTGACTTCGAAACTTCTCGATATTTCGAATGCGGAGCATCAAGCTCGATGATCGCTGGCAGTGTTCATCGTGAAATAACTTAACCGAATTACTTAAAGGGGACCTTCCATAATTATTATTCAACCTTTATCCAAAGCAAATCAAGTAAATTTGTTCCGAAATTACTTTTATTAAAACGTTTCTTTTCCTTCGCGGGGAAGCAAAGTGCTAAAGTAGAGTAAATGGACCGGAATTTCCGTTTCACGAATAAATTATATAAGGATATTATAGTAAATAACTCTTTGACGAGGCTGCGGTACGAATTCTCGGGATATAGAAAGAAATGGTCGATAAATTGATAACATTCTGTAAATAGGGCAGGTTGTAAAGTGCTTTTCGTTATGAAGGGAGTAATTACAACAAACCAAGATTATTTTGTCAAGTAAGCTTGTCAGTGAAGTCGGAAACTTTGTTAGGGCGGCCCGACCCTTCGAACTTTCCAGTTTTGGATGTACTTACACAGTAACTAACTATAACAACAGTTGCGATTGACTTTTGGTTAGGCGACTTTATGATTGTATCATTTTTAGTACATGTCCACTTGTTGATGATAAGACTTGAATTTAACTAGATAATATTTAACTTAGTATTATGTCCTAAAAATGGATTCGTTTATTCGACTTATTATATTTCACTGATGGTAGGACCTCTTGTGAGTCCGCACGGGTAGGTACCACCACCTTGCCTATTTCCGCCGTGAAGCAGTAATGCGTTTCGGTTCGAAGGGTGGGGTAGCCTTTGTAACTATACTGAGATATTAGAACTTATATCTTAAGATGGGTGGCGCATTTACGTTGTAGATGTCTATGGGCTCCAGTAACCACTTAACATCAAGTGGGCTGTAAGCTCGTCCATCCATCCAAGCAACAACAAAAAAAATCGAAATTTTGTTAATGAAAAAGAAGATGCTTCGCAGCAAGAAAAGGCAGGCTGGTGGTACCTACTTGTGCGAGTATACAATACGACTATTAGTTTAACGGTAAGCAGCGACTTGGCCAGGGACCATTGCTGATGTCCGTGGGCGACGGTACCCACTCATCAGGTGGGCCGTATACTTGTCTGCCTACAAGGGCAATAAAAAAACACGCATGATTAATTATTCATTTTCCGACTATGATTTTTCTTCAACGGTGCCATCCCTTATCGGTAAGGTTGTTTGTGAAATTCTTTTTCTTCAACGGTGCCATCCCTTATCGGTAAGGTTGTTTGTGAAATTCTTATACATAAGTACATGTTTTCTGTGAAAAAATTATATGTACACCGGGCATTATATTCTTTAAGAAACGACATCTACGCAGTTATGGCAACTGAAGAATTATTAACAGGAAATAACACAAGTGTTTCATACCCGATTAGTTATAATATTAATACAGCTTTGTTTTGTTGTTGGCTGTATAGACAGATAGTGTTTTTAGGTAGTAAATGTATATGAAACCTGTATCGGTGGCGGGTAGTGTCATGGTAAAATATTATACCGAAATAATCTTAAATGGGGTTTTTTCCTTTGGTCTAAATTAAGAAATTCTGCTTAGATGTACTGAACTTCAATCATTTTTTTTTTACTAACAATCACGCCACGTTAGCTGGTCCTGTGATAAGTTCGTAAAGAACTTGTGTTACAGCACCAGATAACGGAAATAAATGTAAGATTTTTTATTATACACATACATATATTTAATATACATCCATAACCCTGGAAAAGACATTTATATGTACCATACAAATATCTTCCCTTGGCGGGATTCGAACCCGCGACCCCCTTGTGTAGTGACCATGTCACTTACGACTACACCAGACGGCCATCATTGAGAATAGTTTGTCGTAATTGTTTCAAATAGCAACAAAACCAGCTTGTTCACAGTCATTTCTTATTTTTACTGTTCCTCTTCTTACTTCTAAACGTTTTCTCTGGAAATAGCACGTGTGTGTAAATGAGTTCGTTTCTCTGATCGTAAAAAGTTATTACACGCTTTCTTGAACCTCACTTCCAATTAAATATTACTGAATCGCTCGAAAGGAATGTGTGAAACATAGAATTCAGGACAATACCTAATGTTCTGCGAGAAGATTCAGGCATAAGAAAAAAAGAAATAAAAGGAATTGTAAATGAATAATAATATCGGTATATTTAATTTTATTACTTACGCTTTTGGATGAGAGCCGTTAGCTATATGTTAAAAGGCGATTAGGCATTTTAATCGTTTCAAAATAATGCTTTGTGATACAATTAATATAAATATTTGTTCAGAAATCGTGTAATAATTTTTAGGTTAAAGTGTGAACTCCTCTTTCGAAAGCGAAGCGGTCTTTTTAAAACTAAAGAAATAATAGTGGTGAGCATCTGTTGGTTACGCTTCTGATGTGTTCCACAAGCGACAATGACTACTTAAAGTCAGTGAAGCTGATATTTTAGTTGTCTTGGCAATAATAGAAGAATCTGCGTCACTCGAAATTCGAACACCAATCAAGTGATTTATCGCAAAATTATTAGAAAGGCTTAATTTTATTTGCTATGTTTTCTTTATAGACCCTTTTTTGTTATTATTCTATTATTATTATTATTAGCCTCAAATAGTAAATAGTCCACCCATTTTCGATGAGAACCTAGTTAATCTTTTGTGATGTAACGATGTTGTCGTCGATGAATGAAGTCGTCGTGGCCTAAAGGATAAGACGCCTGGTGTATTCGTATGTAGCGATGCGACTGTGATGGTGTTCGAATTCCGCAAAAATGATAACTTGCGTATTTACTAGTGGTGGGACGTATTGTCAACTCGCATGGGTACGCACTGTCTTGTTCTGCCGTGAAGCAGTAATGCGTTTCGGTTTCAAGGGAGGGGCAGCCGTTGTACTGTAAAACTGAGACCTAGAACTCATGTCTCAAGGTGGGGGCATTTATAGGCTGCGGTAACCACTGAACACAAAAAATAAAATATAATTATTTAGGTGTATGAGTAACGTCGTTTTCAATTCTATTTTCAAATTAACTTCACGTATGAACTTTTCGACAAAAACAGTTTTCATTTTCACTGAACGCAATAAATTGTTCAGAAATGTTTTATTCCGCACCTAATGTATTACTTGCTGGGTCTATTGTACTGAGCCTTTTGTATTCAAAATAGTCTAAGTACGGTATTCATGTAAATTTATAACAGCAAGCCACACGTACATACATGCGTGTATTATATATTAGTGATTTGGTCGAAATGAATAAGGACACTTTAAGTGACACTTCTGAAAGTGGCACCTGTGACAGAGAAGCTGAGGAGTGCACATTTGGGATGGTATGGACATGTGATGAGACGAAATGAAAATGAGGTTGTTAAGAGAGTGTTAACTATGAATGTGGAAGGATTTAGAGGAAGAGGTAGACCTAAGAAGAAATGGATGGATTGTGTGAAAGACGATATGGGTAGGGGGGGAGTGAGCGAAGAAATGATATATGATAGAAGAGTATGGAAAGAGAGAACATGTTGCGCCGACCCCAGGTGACTGGGAGAAGGGCAGGATAATGATGAAGATGATGAATAAGGACACTTTAACTAAGTTAGATGATGAGATGTTTAACAGCATTTTTAACAATAAAACAATGGTATTGATGAACCAGAAGACTGGGAGGTCCACCCACTGTTAAATGGCTCTACCTAGAGATACGAGGTTGAAGTTACGAAAGTGTTATCGATACTAATATTATAAAGAGGAAAGATTTGTTTGTTTGTATTGAATTGGCTCCGAAACTACTGAACCGATTTAAAAAATTCTTTCACTGTTGGAAAGCTACGCTATCTCCGGGTGACATAGGCTATATTTATTATATTTTCAAAAAAATTAGGCATCCTTACTGAAACTCCAATAAAGTAACCCAATGTGTAAAAAAATTACTTAATATTCTTTACATCGCGTGCGCTACTAACCAAGCGAAGCCGGGGTGGGCCGCTGGTACTTTATAATAAGAGCTCTAATAGTTCTTAATTTTGAAAGGTGGATTTTTTCTTCAAGCATATCTCGGCTGATTTTCTGCAGAAACCGGCAGAATGACTGTACTAGCGCTGGTCATAAATATATCCTATTGCAAGTATAGGCAGCGGCTTGGCTCTGCCCCTGGCATTGCTGAAGTCCATGGGCGACGGTAACCACTCACCATCAGGTGGACCGTATGCTCGTCTGCCTCCTCCTCCGCGAGTCGTGTTCCTCATGTATGAGGGTCGTGACCACCATCACCCATGAGCTTCAATCTTAAGATGTTTTTCCACTTTCCCCTGTCCACGGCGTCATGCAGCGCGCTGTACACTGTACACTGAGGAGGCTTCAAGAGCCTTGAGGAGTAAATTCCCTCTAAAAGTGTTGCCGGAAGGACGTAGGGCCCCACCGTGTATATACCCAAGAAAACCACCACCACCACCATGAATACAACGATTAGAGAATGCTCGTCTGCCTACAAGAGCAATAAAAAAAAAAGTATAAATTCTAATATCTGTATAAATTCCGCACGTTTGATTTTCATAACTGAAATTTATTAATCGTGGAGGTATTTCATGAATATAAGTTACGTGTGTGTTTTAATGGGTAAATTTTTGTTTTATTGCTTAGATGGGTGGATGAGCTCACAGCCCACCTGGGGTTAAGTGGTTACTGGAGCCCGTAGACATCCACAATGTAAATGCGCCACCCACCTTGAGATATAACTTCTAAGGTCTTAGTATAGTTACAACGGCTGCCTCACTCTTTCAAACCGAAACGCATTGCTGCTTCATGACAGAAATAGTCAGGGTGGTGGTACCTACCCGTGCGGACTCACAAGAGGTCCTACCACCACTAAAATAAAGTAAATCGCTACCAGCATCGAGATTAGAGCAGAGCGAGACACGAGTTACCCGATCATCTTAACTGCCAGCATGCGGTTATTTCTTTCAAGATTATTAAATATAATCCACATGGGCGTCATTAAATTCCATCATTATATAATGATATGTTAATGAATATTAAAATAGATTTAATTCCACAAATCACCTTTAAAAACGGACTACAATAATGAATTCATATTTGTTATAACGTATTTTTGACGTGATATTGACCTTAATTAAGATACACTCGAGCTGAACGTCAGATGTAAATTTTGAAATGTTACATTCGGGAATATTTTTCAGAATACAATGTTGATTACTTGACAAAGTGCGGTTCTGTGTGCTTAGGTTTTTGTTCGGTTGTTTTACATAATAATATGATTCGATCGAATTTTTGCGTTATAGTAATAATAATCATAATAATAATAATAACCCTTCGCAGTCTTCCCAGGCGTGGCAGTGCTTAATACATAATAATAATATAACTCTTTATTTAACACCACATGTACATAGTAAGCATATAAAACAATAATAATCGGTGACATAAATTAGCGGCCTTATTGCTGAAAGCGATCTCTTGCAGGCAACCTTGCAGGGAGAGGAATAAGTAAGCTGGACGGTGCTTTATCTTACTAAACTTGCATAAAAATAAATACTTATATACACATAATAAATACAATACAATATAGACTTACATACGATTAAAGACAAATAAATACTAAAAATATGCAAGTAAATACAAAATAAGGAGCAACTTGTAGGAGTCATATTATTGTGCAAGATAGTGCGATTTTAATTTGAACTTGAAAATTTCCGGCGAGGACGATTGTTTGATGCTCAAGGGTAGTGCATTCAATAAACGGACTTTTTTTATTGCTTAGATGTGTGGACGAGCTCACAGCCCACCTGGTGTTAAGTGGTTACTGGAGCCCATAGACATCTACAACGTAAATGCGCCACACACCTTGAGATATAGTTCTAAGGTCTCAGTATAGTCACAACGGCTGCCCCACCCTTCAAACCGAAACGCATTACTGCTTCACGTCAGAAATAGGCGGGGCGGTGGTACCTACCCGTGCGGACTCATAAGCGGTCCTACCACCAGTAATAGCTGCTTCAACCGTAAAGGAATGGTCATAAAATTTAGTAGAAACTTCAGTATTGTGTGCTTGAAGTTTTACAAGAATAAACACGTAACCGTTATATGATTATTGTGTACGTCTCTTCGCTTGTCGGTTCTGTCAAGACCCTTTTCTCAGTCAGACGTGTTAAAATCGACACTTCTAACTTAACTTCACGGAAATATACCTTCGTTTATATCACTTATTTTGATTCCGCAGAGCAACAGTCGGTCAATAGTAGTATAACCAGTACTTATAAATAGGCAAATAATAAAATAATTTCTTTGTCTGGTAGTAGGATAACCTCTTGTGAGTCCGCGCGGGTATGTACCACCACCCCGCCTGTTTCTGCCGTGAAGCAATAATGCGTTTCGATTTGAAGGGTGAGGCAGCCGTTGTAACTATATTGAGACCTTAGAACTTATATCTCAAGGTGGGTGGCGCATTTACGTTGTAGATATCTATGGGCTCCAGTAACCACTTAACACCAGGTGGGCTGTGAGCTCGTCCACCAATTTAAGCAATAAAAAAAATCTTGATCTTGTTTCGTTTTAGCTGTGTGTTATTCAGTAAGCCCGCAACGTAAGTTGAACAAGACTCGTGGCTAGCAAACTCGCTTTAGTTCAAAACTATATTTGACGCAAGTTTATAAGCTTTACCTAAAATTGTATTTGACATAAGTTTATAAGCTGCACCTAGTATTGTTTTGACACATGTTTAGTTATAACTTAGTAGGCAATGGAATACAATACACAAATGCGCGCAGATGTCGCGGCCGCAATTTTATGTGTATTTATTGATGGTTTTTGAGCAATAAATAATATCTACTCAATATCCAGTCAGTTAAATCTTAGAATGAAGAACGAAACTTTCTTTTGGGGTGGTAAATGACGTAATTAAAAACTGTGAGGAGGTAAATGATAAAATATTTATTTCTTTAGGTTCTGATTTTTTTGTTTTCCTACGATACCTACACTATTTATTGTGTGAATTTTCAGACTGTCATTTTGTTCTCGGACAACGAACGAACATGCTCGGGTACTTGTAACAGACATTAATGTTTCATTATAATATTTCAAGCCTAGGCAACTATACTCACAATGCCGTTATTGTTAAATTGAATCATGTTTTGTTCGCAGCAATAACATCGGCGTACGACATCACACAGCTGAAGGTGCCGCTGTATGCAGATCCCCGACGTGCCGCCGAACTGAGCTGCCATTTTCAAATGGACGACGAAAAACTCCACTCCGTCAAGTGGTACCGGGATATGAACGAGATTTTCCGGTACAATCCGTCACAGAAGGTGCGTTAAATTTAATTGAATACGCAATTTCGAAAGGGCCACATCTCTGAAAATGCAAAATGTTCAGGAAATGAAAAAAAAAACAGAAATTATTTTCTAAAGCAGTGTAAAATTTTAAAATATTAACTTTTGAGATATATTTTAGTGTTAATTAGCAATTGAAAATTACTGGAAATATTATAAAACGGGTAAGCCTCAAAATTACATACATGTATATGAAAAAACGTATTTGACAATATATGCGACATGTGCCCTTTTCGATATTGCATACTCAATTAGCCTTGTCAGTATAGTTTCAACGAACCGAAACTGATATTGTGATTCTGCGCATCGCTTGCTGTCTAGTGTAAATGTATTCTGCGTTTAATTACGTAAAGTTTTTGGAACGAAGCTCTTTATCGGACGATGCGGAGGGGTACCCTAATCGGGAAAAAACGTCCGTAACGTAAGACTTTTATTAGTAATGCACACAGTGTACGACTTAGCTTTGTAATAACGTACAAAAAATAACATATTTTTTTATCATTCATTGATCACAATCTCAGAGCGTTCGTTTGCGCAATACACTAACTCTTATGCAAACATCCGTGAATGAATTGTACCACAATAAGTACGCACGTTACCGAATGACCGTGGGTTGTTGCGAAATCTCCAGTTTTATTTTCTTTATACCTCGAATAGAACTTAAAATGAATATTTTTATAATAAGGAACTTCGTTCCTATCCGGTGTCCCACGACACCACACATCTTTTTTTTATATTTCTACCAACATTAGGGTTTTTATATTAAAATAAATACGGCTTAATGTAGTGAATCTATGTCCAAGGTTAAATCTGGGTTGGTTTAAAATTAGCATCGGGCAGCCCGAAAGCTCTTCGAGAGTTCGCGTAATTCAAATTGTGACCTTTAAAAATGGCGCCAACAAACTTTACTATAATTTTGTATTTTAAAATTAAGATTTATTTCAATTATTTTTAGAAGATTTAGATCAAGAAATTCTGCTGGAACATATTTTATGTCTAACCTAAATTACAGTAAAAGTCTGGCCTTGAGAAACGAAATAAGTAGCTTTCCGTTTGGAATTTCAAAGTATTTCTATTACATCAACTCCAGTGGAAAAGGGGTAAAGTGGAAAAGTATAAAATAGTTGGAAATTCACACCATTCAGCTGGAGAAATTTACAGTCTGCAATAATTGTGACGATCTACGCTTTATACGTGATTGTGGTCTGGAAAATTCCTTTATTAAACTACATAAAGCGTAGTTATGTCTAATTTGTGCTTCTATTCCTTTTTCTAGTTATAATTAAATAAACTTATTAAGTTTTTCTATTGGCTAGCAAAAAAACCAAGTTCTTTAATTTGGATTTTTTTCTAATTGTATTTTATTTTATGGATGTGTTTTTGTAACTAATACATAGTTTTGCATTTTTACATCCCTTTAATCTTTTGTTCATTAGCAGCAGTTTTAAAATGTCTTTGTGTATTATTCATTGTTCTCAGCCGCCAATACGACTGTTCAATATAACGGACATCATGGTACAAGGCGGAAAATGTGAGGTAGACTCTTGCATGGTCCGAGTTATGCCTCCACCCATAGCTACGAGAGCTGCATACACTTGTGAAGTATCAACGGAAGGACCAAAGTTCTTTATTGCGAGAAAGACAAAACATATGACTGTTGTTGGTGAGTCATTTCTATTTGGTTATTAAATTTAGTAATCTTATTTTATTTCTACGATCCTCCTAATGCTAAGTCATTATCGAACGTTAAAGACATTGCATAATTTGATTTTTTATGTATCGCACCCTTCCGACTGGAATACATAATTGCTTCTGCAGAAATAAGTCGCACGGTTGCCGATAACCGTGCTAATTATCTAATAAAAAACTGGTTTTTAGATAAATAAGTATTTGAAAGTACTTTCTACTTAAAGAATAAATTACTAATAACGTTCAGGAAAATATAACCTCGTAAAATTACATTTGATTATAAAATAAGCACCCAGTCGAATCAATGTTCAATACAACCACTACTTCTTATAAATAAAAGAAAAAGAAAAATATAACGATTTATCAACAGTTTATTTGATTTTCTGCCATGTCCTCGAAAAGTTTTATGATTGTGTTTACCTTACTAACAAACCTAGAACACAATAAACAAAACTCTATTGTTATCTAAAATATTTCCCTAACAATATGTCCTAATATTATAACTATGTCTCACATAGTCCCATGTATAGCAAAGTTCTACACAAAGGACATTATATCTCGATTCTCTATTATTAAAGCATCCGTTGGGCTATTAGTACACAATACTGTCGAACGGTCACTGAATGACCCTATCCACATTATTTCCCGGTCCAAGAGGCTGTTTAGATTAAATCAGCGACGTTTGCATTCGAATCTTGAAATATTTTGTTGATCTTATTTGTGGTTTTGTTATTTCTGGTCACCGTCCAAACGTTGGAAATAGTAATGGTAGAATTATTCTTGTTCTATTCTATACTATTACTGGTGGTAGATTGTGAGTCCGCACGGAGAGATCTAAATGCAAAACATAATTGTCTGCTTGAACTAGGTTAAAAATCTGCATGCTATTTCTGAAGAGATATTGCTGTGGGCTAAAACAAAGGATATTTAGAACATGTTAATTATGCAAAAGAGAGTTGGTTATTCGAACCGTTTAAAATATAAAATTCGAATTTCACTTCGGCGGGTTTTGACGACAGTTGATATGCTGTATCGCAATATATTTATAGTAGTATCATGTACGTCCATTACAATTTTAAAATGTGAAATTCGTATAGTAAACGAAGTAACATACATTAAAAAATAATGGATATCAAAGTAAGCCGGATAAGCCTTTAAATCGCCTATACAAAATTAATAACTCGCTCCTTGGCCGGGGCATAATTTATCACAGTAAACTCCCCACTGGTATTTTGGATTTTAGAGCTTTCACAGTTTTAAAATAAAAATGAAAAGAATTTGAATAGCGAAGACGTATTAGTCAGCGATTATGTGAATGATAAAACAGCTTGGGTTTGATATTGTCCTCTCCACAAAATAATACTGAACCGATCTTTAGTCAATGTAGACTGGTTGCAATATTACATATCACACGGATCCATGTTAGCAAAAGAGCAAGTCCTGAGTTTCTTGCCAATTTTCCTCAGTGATGAGCATTCCGGAACATGACCAGTCATGACGATTTGAAAGCACCTGTTAAGGCCAATTTGAATAAAAAAACAACCCGCAAAAATTATAATTTGCGTAATTACTGGTGTTAGGACCTCTTGTGAGTCCGCACGGGTAGGTACCACCACCCCGCCTATTTCTGCCGTGAAGCAGTAATGCGTTTCAGTTTGAAGGTTGGGGCAGCCGTTGTAACTATACTGAGACCTTAGAACGTATATCTCAAGGTGGTTGGCGCATTTACGTTGTAGATGTCTATGGGCTCCAGTAACCACTTAACATAAGGTGGACTTTGAGCTCGTCCACCCGTCTAAGCAATAAAAAATAAAATACATTGACTGATACATTTTGATGTTCAATGTTAATTTTATATTCAATTCAATCATTCTCTTTCAAGATTTCATAATACTCGTACATCACTAGCCAACCGAGCCATAGCCCATAAAACCACATTCACATAATGAAATGTTCACTACTATAATTTTCGCGATGTCTTGAACACAAACAGTTTATAACTTTTGCTGTCGAGTGTACTATCGGACTAAAAGTTTAGTGTACCACAAAACCAAACTGCACACCGCACGGGCTCACAACAAGTTTTATCCGCGCAATTATCTCGGGTAAATTTGAGTCGACATCGACATCAAGACGGTTGCTCAACAATAGTACCGTAGTAGCTTGGAATAAACGGTTTAATCAACTTAAGAATTAAGGACAATATCGAAGAAGGACGAGGTCTCTCGAGCGGATCATCAAATACGGAACTTAGTAATGAACTTATGATACCTAGTTTCTGTAATTTATTCAAAACTGCTTTTAATTTAGCCATACCGGAAATGGATCCTGTCATAATTGGAGCTCCGAAAGTACTGAAGCCGGGGGAACAGATATTCCTAAACTGCACGTCTGATTACTCGTTGCCACCGTCCGATATTAATTGGTACATCGATGATGAGTTTCAAAAGGTTAGTACTACACAATTTCTCGTCTAATAACCAGGGTTATTCGATTGCTTAACGTGAACACGATTGGATTTGTGATAGGAAATTCGAACGCTAAACGATTGCAACGCAATTTGACTTATGGCTTCATTTCGCAAGATATTTTTAGCGATATACTTACAATCTTGAGTACGTTTCTTTATGTTATATTTAGTGCTGTAATAATATATATTTTTTTAAAATTGTACTAAATTTGAAATTTTGAAAAAAGTTACTGCTCCTATTATTAATATTGCAAGAAATGTTAGCATATGAAACTAAATTTAAAAAAGCTTTTAATTAAAGATTAAAAGGCTGATTTTCAACTAACGGACAACTCACGAACGTTCGTAGTAGTTTAAATTTTTAACAGCGTTTGAATACTAGGCCACGCCGTCAAATTATATGTAATAAAATACATTTCATTTTTAATATGAATTAAGGGACGAGGCTTTTGAAGGTAATGCCGGACGTTTTGTAGTCTTAGTCATGAGAGTTAGCATAATTTTATAACATTTTTAGCAAATTATTTATTTTTACATTCAAAATTTGAAGGAGAGGTTATCGTAAGGAGGACGTACAAAAAAAATCGCATTACAACCCGACAGTCATTAAAATGGCATCGTTTCGTATTTTAGATTTTTGAGAAACCGCATATTTATTATTTCTTATACACATTTTTATATTCCTAATGGTTGTTTCATGCATTTGTATAATTATTGAGGTTTTAATTACAGAGTGATTTTTGTTACTAGTGTTCCACAATGTATTTAAGGAGGTTTTATGTAATTTTGACAGCTGTCAGATTGACATTTGTGGTGGTATGTTCCGGCCTGTGTGAGTCATCGTCAAACACCGCCGATATCGAAGCACAATCCACTCAGCAGATAGCTTGAGTTGATTCTGTTTGCTCTCGTCGTACACGAGTTCAATTTGAGAGGATTAGGTAGCCTATTCCGAGATGTGATCGAAAACCATGAATGGATGTGTTCATGTGAAATTATTGGCCCGATTTTTTTGATTTTTTCTTCGTGGAAGGGAAAAGAATGGAAAAGTCGTCGTGGCTTAAAGGATAAGACGTCCAGTGCATTCATGTTGAGCGATGCACCGGTGCTCGAATCCCGGGCGGGTACCAATTTTTCTAATGAAATACGTACTCAACAAATATTCACGATTGACTTCCACGGTGAAGGAATAACATCGTGTAATACAAATCAAACCTGCAAAATTATAATTTGAGTAATTAGGTACTGGTGGTAGGACCTCTTGTGAGGGTACCTCTGCAGGGGTAGGTATCACCACTCTGCCTATTTCTACCGTGAAGCAGTAATGCATTTCGGTTTGACGGGTGGAGCCGCTGTTGTAACTGTACTTGAGACCTTAGAACTTATATCTCAAGGTGGGTGGCGCATTTATGCTGTAGATGTCTATGGGTTCCAGTAACCACTTAACACCAGGTGGGCTGTGAGCTCGTTCACCCGTCTAAGCAAAAAAAATAAAAGTAAACTTTTATAAGGTTCGCTGGAATATATTTCCTTTAGCAACAAGCGCCCTGCCCAAGTCTCCTGATTGTATATTCAATTTAAAAAATTTGATGGTACTCCAAAATATATAACATAAATAAATCCAAGTCATGTTAACTGCGGGTCAACTATATTTATATTACCGCATATTCAATCTCAGCGATATCCCAATTTCCATCTGGCTATGCAGTTAACTTGTGCTTGCAAAATATTATGAGTAGTCTGTTTCTAGTGGAGGACGTTGGCGCCATTGTGCGGAATACGTTTGTTTTGTTTGGAATTACGGTAGCTCATTGTTAACTGACTTTAAGCAGTCGAGATACTCTTTAAATCTTCGCTAATGGCCTTTTAAAACGGCCTGTATATTCTACCCAAAATGGGTTTCCTTTATTCTCGGCAATAAACCTTGAAATGCGTATATATTTAATATAAGTCTAAATAAACAGGCACACCACGGCAAGTGGTCGTTTTATATTATGCATTATCTGCCAAGGAACACGAAGCGAACCTTAAATGTTTTGTTAGGGGAACCCTTATTCATTAACAACGAGCTCAGATATTTTGTCAATGTGAATTTTCCAGAAAATACAATTGAAAATGACGTGGATTCATACAACACAAATCGAATGATTAGGCAAAATAACGGGATTTTAGTTTCGTTCGTGGAAATGAAAAATGTTTTTTTTTTGCTTTAAAACTTCGTAGAGTTCTTTTCGTAAATGCAAAAGGCAAAACACATTTTGAAAAACAGCTTTTTACGTTTTTCGTAGTAATCTGATTTAATATGTCGCCTAATATATGTATTACATTGATTGGATGCTTATAAACTCCAAAATATGTAAACAGAAAAACAGATGACAGTGTACTTAAGTGGTATATAAAAATTAGCACAACTATATCGTAAGCCACGGTAATAAACGACAAAAACAATATGTTACGGCCTAATCCCGCCCAAACTTTTATGATTTGATAAAATATAGAAGATTTACACACACACACACACATTATTATTTGACAGGTTCTTACCACTTTCTAAAGCGTGAGTGTATATTGTAGGGATGAGTAATAGAGTTTTAGTAGTAACACCAAAAAAATTTAGTAGAAAGAAGATACAGATTTGTCTGCTCCTAACGTCGTACCCGCAGTCTTCAATGTACCCAGGATCACAGTACTTGTAACAGCACCAAAAAAACAGGAACTCATTAAATATCAAAATCGTGGTTTGAACCCATTAAATAATAGCGCGTATAATATAGATAGCTGCGAAAATTTATAACATTTCGTACTAGAGTATTGTTTTTTTTTGTTTGGGAAACCAACAGTACGATACAAACATATAACATTTAAAAAAAAAACACTAACCAAACATGTTTCCACTATCAAAATCTCATATAAGTAGAAAATGAACATAGAAGAGACATTTAGAAATTTAAGTTAGAAAAAAAAACAAAAGCAACACAATGCGCACATATTATTATGTACATCAACTTACGCTATAAAACTATAATACTCATCGGACTTGCTGTTCGTTAGTCTCGCTAAAACTCGAGAACGGCTGGACTGATTTGGCTAATTTTGGTCTTGAATTATTTGTGGAAGTCCAGGAAAGGCTTAAAAGGTAGATAAATATGAAAATGCTCGGAATTAAATAAAAATAACAATTTTGTTTTCCTTTAATGTGCCGGACGGATTTCATTTGTTTGTTTTAAGTTTATTTTATACAAAAGTTTAGGTCTTTTATTTATCGATTGAGGCACTACGATATCTGCCGGGTCAGCTAGTCACTTTATAAATATTCCAAAATAGCTTTTCTATATGCTACATACAAGTGACAAGCAATATATGTCTTAGAGAATTTAGTATCATACATTTTGTGGAATTTGTATTTATTTGCGTTTAATAAATAAAGGAGTCCAAAATTCTGTTCTTTAGCCTGAAGCGTGGCAACGGACGGAACAGAGTGCGCCCCAGCCTGGAGGTCTGCGTCGATCGTGGCGCGTACTCCGATTGCGAGTTCCACCGACGGCAAGCGGCACGATCAGAGTGAGATGCGAAGCGATCCTGCTTGTCGAGCCGCCGGTCGTGCGAGACGCCAATATCATCATCACTATACATTCTCGTACGCAACCTTCAAAATACGTCTCGAATAGTGTAGGTAAGTGAGATTTAGTAATTTTTTATTGGTGCTTCTTTTAGAGACATACGTTAATTGGAACCGTGTTATGTGAAATTAAAATTTGGCAACACCTCATAATATAAACTAATAAGCCAAATCAGTGCTTTTGTTAGTAATTGAACAGACGAACTCACATTGTTGAAATTTTCATCGGAGCTAATACATTGACTGTCGTCACCCACCTTTTGGTATGAGGTCAAAATCTATAAGTGTGCTATACTAGTAATCATCCTACCCTCAAAAACGCAGATATGATAACTGTAGACAGAAAACTGCTACTACAAGTGAATCATAGGATTCTGGTGACAATGATGGAAGATAACGACACGTAGTCACCAGTATATTAAAATAACCCAGTACACTAATAAGATCGTAAGGGCCAGACCTGATAAAATCCAATTCCAAATGAAAACCTAAATAAAATTTAGAACGGTTAGAAGTTGAAAAGAATAAGTAGGAAATTGAGAAGAGAATGATTTGTATAAATTATCATTGAACAATTTTTTTTTTCCAGGTACTAATAAATATTTGAATGAAGTGTTACTGCTCACTATAATATGGACTATCAAACAAATATTGAGGTTTGTTCTTATCTAATAAGATTCAAATTGGAGTAAGTTGTAATTATAATATTAATTGTAAACTAAACATATAAATGTCAGTAGATACAAACAGCGTAGCGTTACAAAAAAGATTATTTGTGAAATATTATGATTATATCTGAATGTATTTAGTTAGTGGTATTATTTATTTACTCATGCATTCCAAAATTCATTTCAAAAAAATAATCAATAAATAAACGTGCGGAGTTTAGATTCCTGGCTTCTTATATATATATATATAAATATGTCAAATTTTCCAATATAAAAAAGTCGATTGTTATTTTCTATTGGATGAGAGCTTTAATTGTACAAAACAAAGTTTTGTTATAATTTCATGTAGAACATTTGTGAGAACTGAAAAAAAAAACATGTTTATTCTGTGATTCTAAGTTGTGCGTGAGAAAATCCTTAGCTTTTAAAATCATTAAAATCTCAAATTCTTAGATTATTTACTTCGGATTATACAACATAATAATATGAATTATCGAATCCCGACAATTTCATACACAGTTCGCGTCCTTGTTACACCAGCGAGTTGTTGACCCAAGTTTTCAAATCACGACGTGATCCGTGATTTGTGTTGAAAATCATATACCTATTTACATATAAGGGGAGCGTTAAACATAAGAATACATTTGAGTTTGGATAAGAATTTTTAAATAGAAATGTAAATTTTGAGGAGTTTCTGTTTAAAGTATTGTTTAAGCTTTTAAAACTAATATTTAATTATTCTTCTTCTAAAGAGGTAAAATTAGAAGAATAAGTTCTCAATGAATGATGAATTGCCTACTATGTTATTTTTTTATGAGAAAGAGTTCCTGAAGTTTTAACATACGCACCAATGAACCCGTTATGTTAAGGGAATGCTTTCGACAATGACCTTAATCAGTTGATGTCGTGCTTTAGTTAAGAATATAAAAAAGATTTCATTTAAGATATATAACTTGCATTGGGCACTCCTCATTTGATAGAACGCGGAGAGACATAATAATATGAATAACGTTTAATTTATTTCAAAAAAAACACTCATAAGATTTCATGTAACGCTACGCATTGATGTAATTTCAAATAAAATCTATAAATACCCCATAGAATCTTAAATTAATGCAATATTAAAATTAAAAAATATTTTTTGTACATTCTGTATTAAATTTTACCAATTAGCGAATTGCTGTTGATTAACAACAACTAATATTAAAAGCATAGCAAAAATAATAAAAACTCAAAGAAATTAATTGCATTTTTTGAAAATTACATTACATTCATCCGTAACTTTTAATGTAATATTGCGAAACAAATTCACAGCAGCAAAATTGAAACAAATGAATAGTTAATGAATTCTAATGTAATAATAAATTGAAAATAAATTATCTCTTGAAGCAATTTACTAACACAAATACATAACTTGGATACATTCAACTACATACGAGAAGAATCGATGGAAAAATTTATTTCTATGCTTCTAATACAAAGTGTAATTATCACCAATCATTTCAGAATCCCGAAGAGAACCGCAATTTCGTAGCTTTTCAGAGTGTGATTAGTTTCGTAAATAATACTCAGACAACAGAATAAGGTAGACGCTGTCGAGAAATACATGATGTCGTCCATATTGAAACAGTTATGAAAGAATTTATATTAATGCAAAAAAATACCAAGCTAATCAATTAATGATAAGTTTCGAAAAACACACTAAGCTGAACCATCGAACCGTTTTTCATTATTATTTTTAATCAAATGTTTTCAATTATACTACACAAGAGCCTGGCCAGAGCCACGAGACAGTTGTGCGTACTGGTTTGAGGGTAAAACAGTATTTATATAATAAAGCTTGAGTTTCCTACCTCTCGTCTCAAGACTGGGTGGTTATGGGCCAACATTAGACCAAATGCTACAGACTCAGGTAGACAAAGCAGGCCTTGGCTAGGGGCACTTAGCGAGCAGGTTTCGCACTCTGAAGAGCCACCCACTTGTGGCTTGGGTAGTAGAAATCGTCACCGGTGGCGATATACCAGGAAATTTATAATATTACGTTCCTTTAGGTGTACATTTTAATCCTTTTAAAATATATTTATTTTTGATATTTTTTTGCTGAAGTAAATAAGAGTCTGGGAATATCTAATAATCGTTTGAATTAATTGAAGATAATTTAAGGCTAGATGAATTAATTCTTCGGCTGCTAACGTAAATTAATTAAACTTTACTTTGTTACGTCTACCTTAATCTAAGCTTCTGACGAATAATATTATTATTCATAGGCGTTAATCTATGGCTGTGTTTCACTTAAGATAATGTCAATTCTTTGCACGACATCATCTATAACTATATTGTACAGTACACGAAAGGTTTATTTGTTAATTAATAAGTATTGTGAAAATAAATGGGAATACGTAAATAAAATTTCGGAAACTATACTTTTGTTGTTTATTTTACCCTTTAAATTTTTTGCCATTTAAACGTATGGTACAAATAGAGGATTTTTCCTATGAGTTGAGAATTGTTGTACCGAATGTAATAATCCAAGCAAATTATTTCTTACTTGTTTTTCATAAAACAGATCTTTGAATTTAATTGGTTTAGGAAAATAAAATAATGAAAATTGAAGGAATTAAGTTATTCTGCAACAAAGCAGAACGAACTACGCAATTCATTAGTGTACAACCATAGAGGTTACAGACTAATTAAATGGTTCATAGAATTTAATTAATCTTGTAAATTAATTTTCGTAATAGCCGAAGCAAAATACAGAAGCTCTGGACTTTATTAACGCCTTTATTATTCTAATTTTAGAAATAATTAAAATTTCAAATTTAAAATGAGTCGTTAACTTTTAAAAGGTTTTTTTGATACGAATAAACTCCATGACCTGAGAATATTTTTTTCACTCTTTGCCCATCTTCAACCATTCGATTTGACTTACCCAAATAGTAATTGAGTATAAAAATAGTCAATGTTTTCTACGTGATACCGGTATTGGATTATATTTGGTTATTACGTAGTATAATTAATTGGACGGTACACTTTCTATCCGTTTGCAATATTTCCTTTAATGTTAGAATGTGGTGAAATGCATTAGTAGTGTTTTAGTAACGTATTAATTTAATATCTAACATATTACAACTTAATGTACATGTGTTATTATATACGCCAACGTCAAGTTAAGATGAGAGTTAAAATAACTGTTGTATCCTACTGTTTCTGGTTCGAGCTTTAACTTTCATAAATCAGAAATTTTGTTGTATCTATAGAAGCATAATAAGCAAAGTAAATCGCGGATTCCGTCAAAAAAAAAAAACATAAAACAATTGTAGTCGATAATTTCGAGGAATATAACCTTGATACGTGATAATCGAAGAAGCGACGCAAATAAACATGAAAACCAGCGTATAGACTGGATAAAAGAATACAACACGAATCGACGATAAAGTTAATATATTCATACGGCGTAATTATTTTTGCCGAATATTCCTTTAGCTTTATGTTTACGGGGGGAGCTAGGAGCTTTCCAGAAGGCTCGTAATAACGAAAACGACTAACTCTCCGAGGGGCGTCGTGTAATTTAGTCGCTGCCTCTCGGATCATATTATCCGTATTCCTAATACAAATGATCCGTACTTCCGTTGGGACGTGCCAAAATGGGTAAATTAAAACGGAGTAGATACACTTCTGCTTGAAAAATTCGTGCGTACTATATAAAAGACCGCAGAGCTTGGCGAAGTCTGGCCGAACTCCAGAATGGAGTGGCTTGTCAACGAACCCACAATCGCTGAACTTTATCAGCTACAAATAAAAGAAGCGGCATTGAGTGCTACGTTCGAGGAGTGCGAATAAATTTGGAACAATTGCGTAAATGGGTAGGGGGAAAAAAAAATCGGGAATGAACGTATTTATGGCGTTTCGTCTTCTCGCATTAAAACTGTATGATTTCAAAACTTACTAATTTCACAGATGAGTGTTTTAAAGGTTTTCAACATGTGATATTTTTAATACTAATCATCTTTGCAACATATATTTTATATTTGTACCAGTTACATTATCTGTCTTTTAAAGCATTATAAGATAAAATTATGTATACATTTTGTTAATAGCAGTCAAAACATAGATAAACTAAAAACAATATATCTAATACTAAGCCACGCTCTTTTGACAGTATTTATGAGAAAAATACTGGTGGTACCAAATGATTCCGCATATTAGTTCAATTTCGAATATTTTTGGAAATTGTACACTTTTATTGCGAAAAGACGATTTATGTAACGATTGTCGGATATCAACGGGTTTTTTGACAGGTGCTGTCCTTACTTTATATACCTGTGAGTATGGCGAGTATGGTGAAATATTAGTCTAACTAATTTTGTTTTCACATTGGACAGAATTAATTTTTATTATTCTCGTTATAAGGTCAGTGCTCTTTTGAATTCGTACTTAATTCTTTCAACATTACTTTCGGACCCTTTAAATAAACAAAGTTCAGCAAAACATTAAGACTTAACGATTTAAAACAGCATTTAACACAATTTGACATCGTTTATTTAAATACCGCTCCAACTTTCATTGTTGCAGTAGAGGTGGTTAGCTCCGACAATACACGTTGAATATTTGTGAAATACTTGAATATTTGTGAATTACTTGTGATAGGACCTCTTGTGAGTCCGCACGGGTATGTACCACCACCCTGCCTATTTCTGCCGTGAAGCAGTAATGCGTTTCGGTTTGAAGGGCGGGGCAGCCGTTGTAGCTATACTTGAGACCTTAAAACTTATATCTCAAGGTAGGTGGCGTATTTACGTTGTAGATGTTTATGGGTTCCAGTAACCACTTAACATCAGGTGGGCTGTGAGCTCGTTCACTCATCCAAGCAATAAAAAAAAGGAATCGAATTTTATTCAACAACAAAGTGAAAAAAAATGTTCCGAATAAACATGAACACATTGGATGACTCATAAATTGTGAGAATGAGGAATAGCAGAGACGAACATTCGCAATTCAGAGCCTCTCGACTCGAATAATATCCGTGGCTTTATGCAGGTCCATTTTAAATTAGAATAAGCAAAATGAAAAACGGATAAACAAAACACAAAACGCAAATTACAGGAAGCGAAAGAAACTAAAATGCGGCAGGGCTCGCTCGGGCTTGAACTATAAAATATTTGCATCCAAACGAGGCCAGAGTAACAATAAGATAGAAATGCAAACTCTTGCCTCGAAATAATGCATACCGGCGCTAATGGTAAACGCACACTTATTGTAACTGAAGCTAAACTAACTTTAAAATTAGCTGTACAGAGATACAAGTACCGAAAATTGCGATTTAATATTAATAAAGGTTTCATTTTCTTCATAAAGTTTATAGGTTACAGGGCTACAAAATAATATTATATATACATTAGATGAACACAGCTGTTGTTTCTTACACGTACAGAAATACTAAAATTGTTTCAGTCAGACAACTAATTCAATTGTCTTTTTTATTGCCCTTGTAGGCAGACGAGCATACGGCCCACCTGATGGTCAGTGGTTACCGTCGCCCATGGACTTCAGCAATGCCAGGGGCAGAGCCAAGCGGCTGCCTACCGTTACAACCGTACAAAGTCGGATATTTATTGAAATGTAAATGCTACCTAAGTTTTTTATAAAACATATTTGCTCTCAATACCGTCGTACGTTATAATGACATTTTAAAAATAATGACATTCAGAATTCACAAGTCCTTAGCGTGCTTTTGAAGCATCGAGAGAGCAAGCTTTTATTGTGGGGATTTCACGGCACTCGAGTATCTTGTAAAGCATTCGAACGGAAGACAGTAAAATTCAGCCGAATTTAATACGACGAGAGTCCCGGAGGAGCGTGTGCAGGGCTCTCGCGTTGTGGACTGATATTGTGAAACTTTTCTTCGACGCAATCTACATAAAAAATGAGCTGAGGGTTCGCGGTGACCCGCCGGTAAATGAGAGCCTTTTGAACTGTTAATTTTGTTTGCATACGAAATGAAATCTGGCATGAAAGTTATTTGCGCCTTGATCTTAACGTAGGTCTTTCCTTGTATGACCCTCAAGCGGTTTGCTCAGATTTAAATTAAGATTTTGAATTTACATTAAAATATACGCATGGTCCGGGTGGTGTGACGAGTGGTTCTCAAGTTAGAAACCGCAATGTCAAGACTAAGAATAAACAACCATAGATTAGACACTCAATAGCATTGAATCATTCCCGCAAGTGAAATAGTTTGGTAAGGCTGGTGACACTGAACTGATATGTAAACGAAAACATAACATTATTTTGATACAAAAAAAACCAAAAAAAAATTCTTACCACATGCATTGTAATACAATCGAAAAAAAGCTGACATGCGCGTCACTAGTTTCCGTACGTTCCGTGCTTAGTAATAACTGTATTATATGATATAATGTTTACTAGTGGTAAATATAATATTATGGCCAGTAACTATCTCTAATAAAGATCTCTGGACTAAATGTGCCAATCTCCTATCCCGCAAGACATTGCTCACCGGAAATGGCGTTGAATAATTCACACTGGAGGGGGCAGCAGAGTCTACGGAGCATCGATCGCCTTTGAGTGGGAATCGCATGACAGGACAAGACCTGGTCGTCCTGTATACACTTGGAGACGTGGTGACGTGGTGACGGTGAGAGACATGGTGAAATGGAGAAAACTTGTGAGGGCCCTATGTACCAGCGCGGTACCCTAGGACTACAACAAGTGGTAAAATACAATATGAGCCAACATGGGTATCAACCTACGCCAATATAGTGCTTCTGCGAAGGACTCATTCGTAATTTCATGGAGCAGCTCTATCGATTATTTTAATTAAAAACAAAGTAGCAGTACCTACCATAAACGGCTCTCCAGTTCACTAATTAGTGTAAAATATTGATAGACCATATAACAAATAACAGTTGTGAGTCTAGCAACTCACGTATGACATGGTCTTAATAATTAAAATGACCGCTCACCTCTTACTTTCAAACTAACCATCATGTTCATCTAAAGTAGTCCCGCATTCTGGTTTGACGGATGAAGAAGTTGTGATTTGAGACTTTAACTTGAAGTTCTAAGATCGATAGTGGTGCTCATGTTGTTATGTTGACACGGGTGGCTATCTAGCACGAATGAACCATTGAGTACATACATTATCTTCATCAGTCCACTGACATTTACTAATGGACATAGGCCTCGCTATATTGGACAGTCTTGCGCTGCCCGCATCCAGCAGATTCAGGATCTTCAGCATGTCATCATTCCCTTTCTTGACAGTCCTACCCACGCTCTGTCTTCCAGTGCACTTTACTAACTTTATTAACTACATACATAATCATGTGCGTAAATGTGTATGTAAATAAAACGTCAAGATCTCATATTATGACCCTAATTTGATGAGCCCTTACGTTGTTGCTTTTAGTAGGCATTAGTTAGTGACTTCACTAACTTAGTATAGAGCTTTATAATGTAAGTTTAAAGTTGAAGCCGCGGGTTTCACGAGTCGCGTAAAATAAACAAAGTTCTCGTTACTAAGAGAGCACATCGCTAACTTATTAACAACCGGCCAAGTAGTAAACGTGGGCGACGCTCTGCATAATACCTTAATTCTGATACTCTTGTAGTTTCGGGAGGCTTATTTTTACCGCCCTGGATTTGTGAACGAGCCCAGTGCCCATCTGGTGTTGAGTGGTTCGTGGAGCCCATAGATATTAAAACATAAGTGCCGCCAGACATGAGGTCGAATTCTCAATTTTATCATGTACTAGCTGACCCGGCAGACTTTGTAGTGCCTCAATGGATAAATAAAAGACCTAAGCTTTTGTATAAAATAAACTTAAAACAAACAAAAAGAACAAGGAAGGAAGGAAAAGAACAAAAGGAAGTATGTAGTTTGATATATTATGTATTAGTGTTTTTTATTTTTATTATTGTTATTGTGTATTGTATCAATAAGTAAATTGATTAGATTGTACTCTTCTACCCTCTCATGTAAAGCTTTCCCTCTTTAAGAACGGTTAGCTGGTAGATAACTCAATTGTTGAGTTAAGCTCGCCATTCTATAACTTTTCGCAATTACTGTATTATATTTACACAGTTAGTGTGTGCAATAAAGAATAAAGAAGAACCCCTCCGACGGGTGACACATGAAAGGAAAAACAAAATTGTTATTTTTATTTAATTCTGAGTATTTTATCTACCTACCTTTATCTACCTTTTAATCTTCTCTGGACTTCTATAAATAATTCAAGACCAATATTAGCTAAATCGGTCCAACCGTTCTCGAGTTTTAGCGAAACTAACGAACAGCAATTCATTTTATACTTATTTTCTTTTTTTTATTGCTTAGCTGGATGGACGAGCTCACAGCCCACCTGGTATTAAGTGGTTACTGGAGCCCATAGACATCTACAACGTAAATGCGCCACCCACCTCGAGATATAAGTTCTAAGGTCTCAGTATAGTTACAACGGCTACCCCCACCCTTCGAACCGAAACGCATTACTACTTCACTTATATATTATTATATAGATCATGTATTTTATTTTATATTATCATGTATTGTCCCACCCGTCTACTCAGATCACATAAACTCGATGGAACATCATCCAGGATATTTTTGTTGCGCAGTAATGAAATAAAATGTAAAAATTACATATTTTTTATTTGCTTAGATAGGTGGACGAGCCGACAGCCCATCTGGTTGTTAAGTGGTCACTGGAGCTAATAGACATCTACAGCGTAAACGCGCCACCCACCTTGAGATATAAGTTCTAAGGTCTCAGTATAGCTACAACGGCAGCCCCACCCTTCAAACCAAAACGCATTACCGCTTCAGGGCAGAAATAGGCAGAATGGTGGTACCTACACGTGCGGACTCACAAGGGGTTCTATCACCAGTAATTGTATTTTAGTTTGATTTTACTCAAAGACATTATATACATTGTATGTTTGTTTATGAGGCCAAAGGAGATTTTGATCGTCTCCTTTTAAGATTATTCTCGGAATATCCTTTGCAGATATTTATCTGTTGTAAGCTTAAAAGAAATAATAAAATATATTTTTTCTTAGTTTTTCTTTTTCTCAGGTTTTTCTTACTAGCTTCCTTGTATACCAAAGGAAAGATCGTTTTTTTGTATATTTTATATTCTAAAAAACCTTTAGATTATTTCATTCCCATAATAGCATAAAATATTACACATCAGTATTTAATTAGGCATAGGCAAAATTGTTGAATCAGTTTTTTAAAGGATTTCTGGCCTAACAGACACAAAGCCCGATGAACAATCGTTTAGAATGATGCTACGATGCTGGAATTCGAAGGCTCTAGAAGGTATTATTTAATGTAAAAGCGAACCTTGGAGCAGTAAAGAAATAGGTACCCACAAAATGTTTTTCTTTTTTTTATTGCTTAGCTGGATGGACGAGCTCACAGCCCACCTGGTGTTAAGTGATTACTGGAGCCCATAGACATCTACAACGTAAATGCGCCACCCACCTCGAGATATAAGTTCTAAGGTCTCAGTATAGTTACAACGGCTACCCCCCACCCTTCGAACCGAAACGCATTACTGCTTCACGGCGGAAATAGGCGAGGTGGTGGTACCTACCCATTTTTTTTTTTTTTTTTTTTAACGCTGGGGAATCCATTTACGGATACCCGGTCCGGGGGGGTAACGAACCGGGTTATGTCGGACTCCGGCGCCTCCTGAGAGGAAGAGGAGGACGAGAAGGTCCTCCACCTCCCCGAATTCCTCGCAAGAGACTACGCCTTGAAAAAGGCGCGCGAAGCACTTGCCCCGCAGAACGACTACCGACTAAACCCCATCGAGCTCCACCACACCGGCTACACCAGACATACGGTACCGCAGTGCGCGCCGAAAGTCTGCCTTCGCCGGTACCCGTCCTGATGATAAGACGGGATTTCATCTCCGGGAAAATCCCGAAGGACGTCATTTCGGGAGATACACCGTGGGCGGCGCACAGGAGCCACCTTGCACCGCCCCACCACCGGACCGACAGTCGAGTACCGGGCGCCCCCGCACCCGCCACCTGATAGTCCCTACGGGGGTTGAGCGGGAGCTTCACGCCCGCGCCGGCCATCCCGCCTTCTGCGCTGAGGTGCTGAAGAGGGATCCCACTCCCTTTCACGCTCCTCAGCCTCACGGGACGCCATTACCAGGTCACAAAACCTGGCCATGGCCTCCCACGAGCCCTGATCCTCTAACATGCGGGCGACGACAGCCCGCAGGGAGAGGTTTCTCCCCAGCACCGCGACGAGATCTCGCCGCGAGTGCTCCCAACGCGGGCACGTTTCGAGCGCGTGCTGCGCGTCATCGTCCGGGTGCCCGCACTGGTGGCAGCCCGGGTGTGGCTCTCTCCTGCAGACCTTCCACAGGTACCTCCCGAAACAGCCATGTCCCGAGAGGACCTGCGCAAGGTGAAAGGAGAGTACGCCGTGACGCCGATCCGACCATGCCTCCAGCACGGGCACCAGGGCCCCGAGGGTGCGCCGGCGGGTGGCCCAAGTTTGGCCAAGTTCTTTCAGCAATCGCTCTCTCCACTTAGCGACTCAAGGCCTGCGCCTTACGCCGATATACCGCAGCCAAGATTTCGGCCTCGAGGTCCCAGGGTAGGGATCCGGCGAGAGCGCAGGCCACATCTTGAGAGATGGTGCGGTACCCCCTGATGACCCTCACCGCAAGCGCCCGCTGAGCTCTATGCAGCAGAGCCGCGTTTCTCGCGGAGAGTGCGGGCGACCACACGGGAGCACCGTACAGGGCCATACTGCGCACCACTCCAAGGTACAGTCGCCGAGTACCGGCGCTGCATCCTCCTACGTTGGGAAGAAGACGGGTCAGCGCACCTGCCGCCCCCATGAGCCTCGGAACCAGCGCCTTAAAATGGTGGTCGAATCTCCATTTGCTGTCCAGCACGAGGCCCAAATACTTGAGCTTCGGCTGGACAGCAATGGTGACACCCCCGACTACGAGATTCGCGCCTTGAGGTGGCCCTTTCCGAGCTGAGTGGAAGCACACTGCTTCGGATTTTTGGAGGGCCACCTCGAGGCCGAGTCTCTTTATTCGTCTTACCACAGTTGCCACTGCAGCCACAACCAGGACGGCTGCTGACCGGTAGTCGTCTCCGCGAGCCGTCACCAGCGTGTCGTCAGCGTAGCAAACCACTTCGACGCCAAGCAGGTTAGCCCCGCGGAGGACCCAGTCAAAGCCTATATTCCAAAGGAGTGGACTCAGTACCGACCGTTGTGGAACCCCACGCGACACTGTTTTTCGTCCCCACCCACTCCGCTCGGGGAAGATCACCGCCCGCCCTGAGAGATAATCCTCAATCAAATTACGGAGACTGGTGGGGACGCGGTGAAACCGTAATGACTCCACGATCGTGCTCCAGGGGATCGTGTTGAAAGCGTTGGCAATATCAATCGATACAGCCAACAGTACACCTCCCCCAGAGCACGCCTGGTCGGAAAGATCGCGGACCCGTAAGACCGCGTCCACGGTCGACCGACCTCTCCGGAAGCCATATTGGTTGGACGCGAGATCCGGCCCAATGTTCTCCAGGTGCTGAACAAGACGCCCGGCAACCACACGCTCAAGGAGCTTACCGGCCTCGTCCAACACTACTATCGGGCGATACCCGGAGGGCTCGTCTCTAGGGCGACCGTCCTTCGGGATAAGCACCAGCCGGCCCGTGCGCCACGGCTCCGGGAACCTGCCCTCGCGGAGGCACCTGCTAAACAGCCTTCGAAGTGCAGGTCCCAAACCATCCTCAGTTAAAGCGAGAGCCCATGCTCGACTCGACAGGCCGTCGGGGCCTGGTGCTGTACGCTTCACGCGCATCCTCGCCACTGCCGCCTCAAATTCCGCCTGGGACACACCTTCCAGCTCTCCGCCGTCAGCGACCTGCGCCGTTGCCATTACAGGGGGGATGAAGGCCGTTCGGGATGAGTCCGGAAATAGACCCCCGACCACCCGGTGCAATGTCTCGGGCGGCAGTGTGCTGGTCGTAGGGGGAGCCCATGGGCGAAGCGCATTGCGCGCTAGCCTGTAGGGCCGCCCCCACGGATCACAATCAAGCGAGGCGAGCAGATCATTCCAAGCGGTTTCCTTCGCCTCTCTGATGGCTGTGCAAAGGGCCCTCACCTCCGTCCTGTACACCTCATAAAGGCGGTCCTCCTCCTCAGGGTCACGATGCGTCCTTCGACGTCGGCTTCGTTGGTACGCACGTCGACTGACCTTGCAGGACTGGCGCAGGCTGGCGATCTCATCAGTCCACCAGTATACGCGGCGCTTAGGAGCAAGAGTTCTGACGCGAGGCATTGCGGCATCGCATACCCGCGACATTGCCTCGCGCATACGCTCCGCCCCCACGCTTACATTCATCGGCTCACCGAGGGAATCGAGGCGCCAGGCCTGGACGACAGCCGCCTCATTCAGCCGTTCGACATCGAGGCGCTTCTGGGCCCAACGAGGACCCTCCACGCCGCCGCCGCAGAATAAAGAAGTTGATGTCACTTCTGGGGCTACAGCAATGCTGAAACGGATGTAGCGATGGTCGGAAAGCGTCTCCTCACCAACCATCACCGTCCAACCACGGACGCGACTCGCGACATCGGGAGATGCGAACGTGACGTCCACCACGGACCCGCCTAATCGTCTCACGCACGTAAGTTCCGTGCTACGGTTGAGAATGACGAGGCCGCCTCCGACCAGCCACTCCTCCACCGCCGTCCCTCTGGGGCACGTCCTCGAGGAACCCCAAGCCAATGACTTGGCATTGAGGTCCCCAAGGACGAGAATCCGACGGGAATGTGACCTCCCAATGACACGACCGAGCTCAAGGAGGAGGCCCTCAAACTCGGCGAGCGTCCTGTTGGGGGAGAAGTATACTCCCACCACGATCATCTCGGCCCAGAGGACGGCCACGAAGCCGCGACCCCTTTCAACGAGGTCGAATCCGGGCGGAGCACCCACACAGCCACGCCTGACAATGGCAACCCGGCCGTCAAGGTCACCTGCCCAATCGGGACCCAAAAGGACCCGGTACGGCTCTGCGACCACCGCAAGGTGAGTCAACCCTTCCGCCATGCTCTGAAACAAAAGATCTTGAGCTCTGGCGGAGTGATTGAGGTTCCCCTGGAGGAAACGAAGGACGTCTGTCATATCTGAGCATCCATTGGTGTCACCGAGGCCATACCGGGCCGATTACGCACGCCCTCAAGCTACGCGAGATCCTGCCGACGTTGTCTCTGTCTCGGGGGCTTGGCACAGGCCTTGCCCCCGGAAACGTGGTCCGCTGGTCTGCCGGCGGAGACACAAACAGTGCAGCGCGGCGCCAGCGAGCAGCCAGAAGCAACGTGACCGGCCTGGCCGCATCGGTAGCATTCCCGGCTGCGATCGACCGACGACGGGCAACGAGCGCTCACGTGGCCCAACTCGTGGCACCGGAAACACTGCAGCCTCCTGGCCTCCAGCAAATGAGCGCGGAGCACGCTCCAGCCAATCCTTAGCTTGGGAACTGCTGCGATTTTCGCCGCTGTTGAGATCGGACAACGAACTAAGACTTGTCCCATCCCGCCTGGACCGGTTTTTATTTCCCCGATCTTGATAATCTCGGGTGGACACCCCCCAATTTTGGCGAGCTCATCAGCGATTTCTTCACGCGATATCGAGTCGTCGAGGCCACTGATGCGCATCGCTGCAGTCACCAATGGCCTGGAGACCTCGACGCCCTCAGCGGGCAGAATCTCTTTCAGTTTGCTCGCCAGGAGGTTGGCCTTCTCCACTTGATCGTCTCCGTCCACCACCAGGACCTTGGCACCTGTCAGAGAGGATCGGATCCTCTGGAGCGGGATACCCAGCGATTCTAGGTCAAGCTTCGCCCTCGCGTCCGCAAGGATGAACCGATATGTGAGACCGCTATTTATCGCCTCAGGCTGTAGTTTTAATACCACAGCCTGAGAACGCGGAGCTCGGAGCCGCTTCTTTGTCCTCTTCTTTGAAGACGGGACTTTCTCCGACACCCTAGTGGGTGGAACGGCTGTGGCCGTTCTCACGGTCTCCCCCCTCGGCTTAGCGCGCCTACGGGTGACCGTAGACCAGCTTTCGGTTACGACAGCTGGAGCCGGAGGGAAGGCATACGGTTCGGGTGGAGGCGCTAACACTGTGGCCTTTTGTCTAGGGCCTCGTGTCTTCTTGTTCACCGTGGACGGTAGTGCTGCTTGTGCCGTTGTCGACTCCAGCGTAGTGTCAACAAGGAGAGGAGAATTCGGCGATTTCTCACAGCTCTTCCGCTTATCCGCCGCTAAGGGTGGCCTGATGCGAGGCTCCGGGGGTAGCCGCATCTCCAGACTCGCAATGCGAGCGTCAAGCATGGTGCCAACGGCACGCATAATGCGTTGGACACGCAACTCCTCCTGGTCCTCTGTGGTTGAAGCTGAGGCTGGGGTTTCGACTGGATTGGACAACGTCAATGCCTGTGATATGCGCGCCAGCTCCTTATGCACCTTCTGCAGCTCCTGCCGGAGCTGTAAAATCTCTTCCTGCTGACAGGCGTTTACCGCACGCAGCTTTTCCATCTCTTCGGTCGCGGGGCGGTTCGCCAGTTCTTCTGTGACTTCCGTTATTGTCACCGCCAATTCCTTTAGGACACGTTGATACGTGCCCTTCAGGTTTCCGGGATTACTACATACCTTCAGAGCCATCGCGGCACTCTCCTTCAGACGACACTCGGGATCTTTCTTAGAGCTCCCTTCCATGATTTTTGCGCTTCTTAATTCGCGCATACTACGCATGCTACCGGCATCCTTTATCTCAGAGCGCTGAGCTTTAAGATACACCTGTTTGTCCGCAGTCAGACCGTACTGACCAGTGGTCGTCGGACGACCGCGACCTCTCTTCGATTGCGGCTTGACACCACATTTACCAGTAGTAGCTGTTTCATCCGAGCCGGAGCTGCTTACAAACTCATCACTGCTGATCGTCAGGACTCTTTTTCGCTGTCTGCGTGTCGGCGAAGAGCGGGCTGACGAGTGGGCCGACCCAGCTGTGGTCATGCTATCATCCGACACAAGAGTGGTTCTGGACGATCTCCCCTCACTGTCCTTAACAGACCCTTCTGCTACTACGTCCTTCGCGGACCCGTTCTTCCTACTTACGTCCTTCCCGGACCCTGCTCCTTTTTTAACCCCGTCCTTCCCGGACCTTATCTCAGTGCAGTTTGTGCCCCCCCCAGAATACGAGGGGCTGCGCACTACCGACGAGTCGGTAGTACGGAGGGATTCTCCCGCTTGGCGGGTACCCTCCTGGGGTATTACTCTTTGCAAACTGGACATCTTCATTGGTTTCCCTTTATTTTTAACCCGAGGTGTGGTCCCCTGGGACACCCTAGTGTCCGGTCACCCACCGGCCACGCATCCTCTCACCAGGTGTCAAAGCTTAGGATTAGGATTGAAATAAAGAGAAGAAGAAAATAAAACAAAAGAAACCAAAAATAAAACGAAAGGCAAAGAAAGACAGGATAAAGAATAACACAAAACGATAAACCAAAAAGTGAAACGAAGAAAGAGACAGATTACAACTCAAAATATAAATTAAACAAATTAAGATAACAAAAAGACAGTTAGTAAAATAACGAAATAATCAAAGGGAAAAGGATAAAAGGTAGAGGCCCACGCTTCTCCAGGAAGACCACCCTTCAACAAGTGAAGGGGGAGGAGAGCTTGGAACCCCCAGAGCTGGTTTTGGTCCACGTCGTTCGGTCTCTCTCGTTGTAACAAAACGAGAGAGACGGAACGATGACTCTGGGAATGGTGCCCAGAGGCCCGTTATCCGCCACCTACGGACGCGCCCGGTAGGAGTCCAGCAACTCCCGCGGGTGGTACCTACCCCTGCGGACTCCCAATAGGTCCTACCATCAGTTTAACTATTAGTGGTATGACGTAGTATAATGGACATGATGAAGATGAAACTATTTAATATAAAACAGTGTCATGAAAGCAAAATTCAAATCTTGTGAAAGTTATTAAAAATTTGCGAAACATAGCTGTCTTGAAGCAGATATGAAATCAAATACTACATTTTTTTTTTGTAAATTTTACGCTAAGAAACATTGCATTAATTTTTTTTATTGCTTACTTGAGGTCAAAGCCCACCTGATGTTAAATGATAACCGGAGCACATAGAAATCTACAACGTAAATTCCACCACCTACCTTGCGCCAAGATTTGTAAAGTATCAGTTTTAGCAGTACAACAGCTGCTCCAATCTTTAAGCCGAAACGCATTACTGCTTCATGGCAGAAATAGGTAGGATAGTGATACCCAAGATGTCCAGTAAGTTACAAATAATAAAACTTTGGGAATATAGCATTGCACAGATCTCGTATTGTAAGATTTGATTGGTCAGTAGTATTTACTTTTGCTTTTGCAAGTCGTAGATAGAATTAAAATTACTTCTACGTCTAACCGTGTGCGACCACGAAAAATGTAAAGTATTTTAAGCGTTGGAAATAAAAAAATCAGTGAAACTACTCGTAATAATAAAATCTACCGTAAAAAAAAATTTTCAGTTTTAAGAATGAATCGTAGTGCTCAGTCGGTCACAACTTACTTAGTACAATTTATATCATCTATATTTGAAAATAATAATATACTATTTTTTTAATACAATCAATCACTCTGTGCTATCTTTTGTCCTATGCTATGAAATATATCCACATGGCATAAGAATATATGCACCTAGGACTTGAACATCTTTAAAAAGAAACGGACCCCGAAATCAGGAAAATAGTATCACTTAGTAAATGCAAGTATAGTATAGTAAAGTATTACCAAAGTATCACCTATTATTCATTGTGTTGCTCCATAAAACAGAACCTATTTTCGTCTCGGACAGCAAATTCATATAGAAATTATTTTCCTCGAGTTCTGAACTCTGAACCAACATACAACTGAGCAAGTCAGTTATTTCTTGCTAATTAACGAATGCAAGTGGGGAGAGCATTGTTCTTGTTTAAGAGGCTCACAGTTGAGACATACACCAAGTTTAGTTTAATTAGGTTTCGTGTTGAAGGAACTTAAATGACTTTCGTTTTCGGGAAATAGAATATAGAAAATGGAAAAAACGTAAATGAAAATTGTTAATAGTTGAATTTATTGTTAATGCAGCCGGAGGAATCTTATGATGCTACTACTAAGGTTTATTTACACAAAGCTTAGGATCTATTTACACAAAATATTATAAAGGTCGAATTTTCAGTCCATTATTTGGCCAGCCGAATTTCAAAGCCTATTCAATAACCTACAATAATTATTTAGACAGTCAAATCTTTATTGAATAAACAGCAAATTATTTTGCGTTAGTTTACAAGTCATAACCAGCCACATTCCACATTGACTATAACTGATTGTATAGAAAAGACAAATTCGTTAAATCTAATTGACCACCGCTAATTATCTTTAGTAGTATAACAAAAATCTTCTTCCATACCAACCACAAAATACACGAGTGCCAAAAAAACAGTTTTCATATTACTATTTAACCATGTTTGCTCAATTTTGTGCCTGCAATACAGTTGGAAAGTAGCAAGCAAGTGGCAGTAATACTATTATCTGTTCTGCCATTGATAATTCTTGTTAATTGAATTCTTTTCTCACTTTAGCAAAGGTGACACTCACCTTGTTGTATACACTGGTTTCAGATAACCACCTATCGTCAGATTGGCTGTGAGTCCCTCAATCTAGGCAAACAAAAAATTACAAAGCATTTGCAAAAAAGCCTTGCCTTCAAACATAACAATGTATAAATATAATGTGCTATTTTATTAAAACAATTTCTTTCCATAGAATAATTATGCGAAGGGTGCCGGCTACAAGTGCCCATTTTCATACACGAAATCATACAATGCCCTTGTATTTGTTGTTCAAGTGGCGAACATTCGATTGCTCCATACGGCCAAATTAGATTTCGGCTGGAAGGTAAAGTTTTCTCTCAAAACAAAGGGCTAACGTACAATACGATCAAATAAACATTGCTCTCTTTGCTTTTGTATTGAAGACATTCGAGACTTGAATATTCGGTTTGCTTCGGTAATGCTTTCCATTTGAGTTTAGTGCTTCGATTTTTGAGAATTGGTTTTTCTTTGTAGCGTACGCTAGCAGCGAACTAGCCTGTTAATATTCTCCCAATAAATAGACTACATATTTCACATTACCTAAACAAGACACTTAATATGGTGCCTACTGTTTTTATATTAACGTAATTTTTGTCCAGTTAATTCATGTTCAAAACTTAATTAATAAAACGACTGCAAATATAGCTTTTAAATGTTTGCATGATGATTTCTTAGAGCACAACATTAATTTATTTACTCCAGCCACCCGAAGAAAATTGCCACCACTTAAAATTGATGTCACAAAATCTAGACAGAACTCCAGAAAATGAAGCGGACGCGGTTCGCGCTCCAATATAATGCAACTGGGTCAATAACTACTTCCAGTTCTTAAGGGGAAGGTCAATCAGGCTTGGCTCTTAATTGAGTCGAAGGCTGTGACTGTTAAATCAGTTAAGGCGCGGTACACTTCAGAAAACTTTCCGGAGTCAATCTGCATAAATATTAGATGGGAGCCCTTGAACGTTGGCGCCGATTGCGTTAATAATCCGCTTTGTTTACGTAAATTGTGTCTAAAAATAACTTTCGTAACAACTTTGATGGTACAACTTTTAAACGTCTGACTTAAATTTGTAAATTGTTGTAACGGAACAAATTCTATTGTATTAAGAATGGCATTAGACATTTTAGATAGATTATTGAGAACAAAACTGGTCATGCGATTTCGGCTGATTTCATTTTTTTAAATTTATTATTTAAAAGGTAATTCGAGCTCACGAGTAATCTGGTCTTAGAGTGAGGGTAAAGTGGTTTCTGGGTGCCTGCCTATCTACATTTTTTAAGTTCAATTTCTGATTTCTTTAAACTTATAATAATTATTTAGCACAATATGAGCTTAGGTCTTAGGTCTCTTTCGGAAGCGCTCGGGCAGTTTCCCAAATCGCAAATCGTTAGCAAATCCCACCCCTCCTGGCCGAGCCTTTGCTCGCCCACCCGTCCTGGTGGAACGGGAAAGGCCTCCAAGCCACCAGTACTCCTTCCTTCATAAAAAAAACAACATCGTACTAGTATACAATTTATTGCGTGGTGCTTGAGATATCCACACAATAGAAAAAATCCATAGTTAGCGCTGAAAGAAATTTTAAATCATTTATTACATTTATATCAAATAAGAAAATAAAAGAAAATACATATTTTTTTTAATTCAAGTGGTCTAATTCCGCTTGGTCATGAAGTAGAAGTGCGCGTTCTGAGGCGAATTTCTCTCACGTATTTGCATTCCTGACCGAAAATTTATTACTAGCTCATTCGCAGAAGCTCGCCGGCAGTATTCTAAGGTTTACTAGAATTGTTATCTTGTGTGTATCTATCACGATACACAGATTTTTATAATTAAATTATCTATTATTTTTTAGTTATCTATCATCTATGGAACAGGATTCAATATGCCAATAATAATACCAAGATTTGCATTTACATGAGCTCTCAACAAAGATTTTACGGACGGCGGTCTCTCTCCTATACTGTGTTTAATATATGACGGTCTAGGGGCAAAGCCATTTGTTCTGTGGATGATCATCCCTGATAATACAAAGTACTGAAAATATATCCAAATTAAATTATAGTTTATATAAACAACGAGAGTTTCAATCTTATGAATCGTGAGTGAAATTTAAATTGAGCATATAAGGCTTAATTTTATAAGACACTTTTCATCCAAATTGATATTAAATACTTGCAGCTCTAACTAAAGAACATATTTGTATCTATTTTTTATTACTTATTTTAAAAAAACGAAATATAGGTCTTCGATTTTAGCTGCGCTTAGTGCAGATATGACTTTGAAATTGTATATTCCTATATCCTTTATGTTTGGTACCAAAATCGACTTGGCGGTGTAAACTTCATCACGTTCTCTTACGCTGTCATGCCTCATACACGCCACAGCTCTCGAATCTCTTGTGTGTGCCGTCGTCTATGATAAACATTTCATTTCTACACCATGCGAGTTGTATACTCCATATATATTTGCGTTATATCACTTCCTTGAGATGGCGCATTTTGGCATATACCGTCCGGCCTTGGAATAAACATGGCTATGACAGATCTATGACAGGGCTATGACAGATCCTTTTCCAAATCAGGTTCGAGGTGAGTTCTCAGCGGTAGTCCACAGCTTGGCTGTGCCCCTGGCATTGCTGAAGTTCACGGGTAACGGTTCTTTATCAAGTGGACCACATGTTAATCTGCTTAGACGGACAATAAAGACATATTATAAGGTCCAAGTTTCAAATGTATCGTAAAACGATTATTCCACTTAGAACCAGAACGAATGACTGCTCCACGGAATGAAGTAAGTAGGATAGTCGAAACTACCAATATATACTTATGGACTATTACAATATAACAAAATAAATAACAAAAACTAAATAAACTATCACTTTAGTCGTAGTTTTAAATTCACTGGCTCATTCATATTTTTTGTATTTTATGACCAATACGCCCGGGCTATTACTTATTAAAAAGCAATTTAAACACACGACCTCAGAACGTTATTGGAAAACGAGCGATATCGAATGGATTTTAGATGCAGTTTCTACGAATTTTATGCAAAATTGCCGTTTTATGACCGCTTATCCAGTTTCAAGCGCATTCTAAGGTTGTAAAAGATCTTCCGAATATGATTCCACCATCTTATCTTTAACTATTGATCGATACTGGTAATTCTACCTTTTATATCTCTACACTCTACAGTACGTAATCGTAAGTATTTTGGTGGTTATAATTTTTACATTAGCGGCATTTGGAAGGAATATTCAGCGGTAGGCAGCGGTTTAATAGTTAGTGGATGGTTAATTTCCAGAACCGACAACACACGATCGCCAAAAAAAAGCTTCGGTATCTTAAGTTAGGCGATCCAATGTTTTAACTTTGGGTCCGCGGCCTGCTCTCAACATCTGCAGACCGTCAAGACAAACACACATCGCGTCCCCCTAAGCGCAGACACCTCGGATGAGGTTCGACCCTCTGCCCGAAAAAAAGGCGGTTCAATATTAAAACAAAACGTGTTATCCAACTGCTCCTTAGATTATTTATTTTATTTATCAGTTTAAATTACAGAAAATTGTACTCAATCCCCATTATTTTAGGGCATACATTTACGAGTTTTATTACAAAGAAAAATCCCGTTTAAAACGATGTCCCCGAAGTAACTTAATGCTCTCCTAAACGACCGGCAGGCGTGTCATAATAAAACTTCATGAAAATATGTACGTGGAACTTGCCTTTTTGTCGTAGAGGCGACATACTCTTGGAGTCAAGAATTCTTGCCAAATTAAGTAATCGTGTAAGTGTCGACGCCTACAGACATCGCCCTAATTTGGTCTTCTGACAAATTGGCTCAGACAATTCATTATAGCAACGAGTATTGTGTTGACAACAGCGTGAGTTGTAAAAACGATGTAATGTGCCGTTAGAGGGAAAGGATATTTGTTGATTTCGTACTGTTTTCTTGGTTTTACTTCCCGATAGCAGTAAAACGAGTTCGGATTAATATTTATTTAACAAAAAACACGTTTTATGGATTCGCGGTTTGTTAGTTTTCTTGGGTCCATCAAACCATTTGGATATTTGTAAAAATGTGAATTCGACTATTCTTTCAATATGAAAATTTATACTTTTAACTTTTTACTCACCTGCTATTACTCATCTAATGTTAACAACTTAAAACATGAGATCGAAGTCCAAATTGAATTCAACACGGTACCCATGAGTGCTTTGCAACAAAAACAAGCGGGTACTGGGTACTTACTTAATACTGGGGCATAATGGAGCATTTTGAAGTCGTCGTGGCCTAAAGGATAATACGTCCGCTGCATTCGTATGTAGCGATGCACCGGTGTTCGAATCCCGCAGGCGGGTACCAATTTTTCTAATAAAATACGTACTTAACAAATGTTCGATTGACTTCCACGGTGAAGAAATAAAATCGTGTAATAAAAATGAAACCCGCAAAATTATAATTTGCGTAGTCACTGGTAGTAGGACCTCTTGTGAGTCCGCACGGGTAGGTACCACCACTCGGCCTATTTCTGCCGTGAAGCAGTAATGCGTTTCGGTTTGAACCATGTTTGATATTATTGTGTTGTAAGTATTAGGTTTTTATTTACTTTAATTTTTAACTTTCGAAACGTGGCTTAATATACCTCACAACATTACATAAGTTAATTCATTTCTAAAAGTCATTTTTAAAAGTTAGTTCAGACGCGTACTTTTTTATTAACTTAGTTTTTACTGGTCGGGAGTAATATATATTTTTTGTGACCTCATTAAACAACATTAAGCCACCTCGTTAAATTTTATAGGAATTTAATAAAAGCCCAAAAATATTGTTTTTAGGTGTAATTATTGATTTTTCCCTTTCTTTTATATTACCAACAATTTATTTTTGAAAGGAAGACTTTAAAGATATTTACGTTAAAAAAAGTATTATCTTTGAAGCCCGCCTTTTTAAGGAAACTGTATAGGTTTTTATTTATTTAATAAATAGGCAGTAAGCCTTTGTAGAATTTAGAACAAGCTCCACATTAATCCGAAAGCGTGTTTTCTATTGCGCTTATCGGGAGTACTTTGGGACAACGCGCTTACAGAATTAACTCCCTACCTACCCATAGCTGGAGCATTTACATAACAGTACGGAGGTTTCATGGCTGTATAAGGAGTTTCTTGAAATTAGCGAAAGGCCCGAGGCAGTCCAGTTGAAACAATGTTGATTTTTGTGCGAAGTAATCATGTTAATAAAAAGCAGTGTAAACTTGAGAATTACTTAGTCTTACTGGGCCTTGTTCAAGTTTTACTTGTTTATTCTTACGAACATACAAATTTTCCTTGTTTATGTTTCTCAAACGCTGATTCCTCGAGTTAGTTTGAGTCATCAGATTAATTAGAGGGTCTGTAGTCTAATACGGTTAAACGTCCGATATAGTTATGAAATAATGCTGCCCTCAAAATTCGATAAGCTTGTCTGACAGTGTGAGCAGTGTACCTTGACAGTTTTTTGAAACCTATAATCACATAAACAAAATAATGTTTTTGATATTGTTAGACCTTGTTGGAAGTACAATCAACAGTCATAGTTCTCTATTTATGCCGTGAAGCAGTAATGCGTTTCGGTTTGAAGGGTGGCGCAGCCGTTGTCTATACTGAGACCTTAGGACTTATATCTCAAGATGGTTGGCGTATTTACGTTGTAGATGTCTATGGGCTCCAGTATCCACTTAACATCGGGTGGGCTGTGAGCTCGTCCACTCATCTAAGCAATAAAAAAAATTGACACAGAGGTTTTTATAAAACTTTTCTTTCTTGATTTAGCTTATTAATGGAAGTAGCAACGATATTTTCTTCCGAGACGTCGAATTCGTAAATTAAAAAACTATTTTTCTTATCCTGTAATGACGCTCTGTCGGGCTAGTTAGTGCCAGGTCAAAGATAAAATCTAGACAACGCCTATATTAAAGGCGCTAGTTTCATTTAATAAATACGCACCGGCGACACTTCAGTCATGCTCTTTTTTTTTTACAGTATAGATTGAATGTCTTGATAAAGTAATCGTACTTTTTATTGAACTAGATACTTCGAGCTCACTCACGACTTATCTAGTTTTAAATGATTACTGGAGCAAAAATACATAACTTGAATGCTTTGAAACATGAAGTAGAACCTCACTTGTCATATATAGAACGACATACAATTTACTCATTACAATCACAAAAAATTACCGTCCGCTAGACTTTAAGGTCGGCATAGATATTCCTATTCTGACATAGGCGTCAAGAATAAACTAAGAACGGATTTTACCCAGAATTATGTTTTATTTATCATTCTGTACATGATCGTTGCTACTGGTAACTTATAGACCAGAGATTATAGGTAACTTATAGACAAGCGACTATTTACATCCGGAAAATGTAATGTATTTAATTATTTCTGAATAATAAATATGAGCTGAAGTCGCGAGGCAAGTTAACGCCAGTACTGGTGCTTTGAATCACAAAACTAAATAAGCAAGATGATGAAACCTACTAATGTAAATTCAAAGCAAAAGCTGCCACATAGCATACGCAAATCCATACTGAGCAATCGCCAAATGAAGAATCATTTATACCGATATCGTTATTAAAATAATTGCCATAGGTAGCTTAAATTGCGTTAACTTTAAATTTAAAAAAAAGAACGCAAATTTCTTTACAATTTTCACAACTTAAAACTTACTCTTCCCAACGCTTCGATCTACGCGAGGCTATTTTGCTCAAAGCAAGGTCACCCGTTATGAACTCCGTTTCGATAATATACAGGACATACACATTTATTCCCTTTAGTAACACACATTTATAAACATACATTTACTAAGCTAAATTGCTCTATTTCGGCCGCAGTCTTACAGCTGTGCTAACCCTTTAGATCACTGAGAAGTTTGTAATTACAACTTCTCCATTAACGAAGTGCTAAAATGAGTCGGAAGAGATATGGAGTTTGCCAAATCAGATCCAACAAAACGAACTCGCGTTCTGTGCTTTCAGTTCTCTGACAAGAATAATAAGTAAAAATGAATACTCGGTACGTTGATTAAGTTGTTGAATCCGCGCCTGAGGACAATGAACTTGCTCGTTTGATAATTACGTATCAAAAGAACACGTCTATTTTGAAGTCTATGTAAGTGTATGTAACTCTGAAATGTCTACAAGTTTTTTATTTATTGCTTAGATGTGTGGACGAGCTCACAGCCCGCCTGGTGTTAAGTGGTTACTGGAGCCCATAGATATCTACAACGTAAATGCGCCACCCACCTTGAGACATAAGTTCTAAGGTCTCAGTATAGTTACAACGGCTGCCCCACCCTTCAAACCGAAACGGATTACTGCTTCACGGCAGAAATAGGCGGGGTGGTGGTACTTACTCGTTCGGACTCACAAGAGGTCCTACCACCAGTAGGAGTTTGTGTGTTATATACTTTTATTCTTCATTACCGGCAACTGAGGTAGCAAATTAATTGTCATACATGATGCGTGGCATAAATCATAAGACTGTGATGACAAACCTCCAGCTATTTTGGACATTCATAAGAGCTGGTGTCAATATTTCACGTTTCACGTCACACAGACAGTATTTCAAGTTTACTAAACGTATACAATTTTGATCTTAAAAATAAACATAAATAAAAGTGGTACATATATAGATTCAACCCGTAATCAATCTAAGCGATCACATCTACTTTCCTCTTTACTGTGTTAAGCTGTTATTGTATATTAGGTCTAAATTTGATTGAATGAATATCCATGGAATTTAACACTTCGAACACAAATTCTGCCGAAATAAACAAAAGAATAGATGTCATAAAAACGGAGCCTTATTGATTGCGGTAATAAAAATAATCATTGTAAACACGGAAGGGCTATAAAAGGTCAGGCCTAACACCTGACGTTAACCCTACGACTGCGACCGCATTTATCTGCCCGCTGTATTTACCTAGAGACCAAGTTTTTGTAACGGATTGGCTTAATTTAACATTCTGGTCCCCCTCACCATACGCCTGGCCGTGAGACACAGCAAAAGTTTTACAGAAGGTTGAGTATTTAAAGGAAATAAATAACATGGTTTATTATTGGATTTTTTTTTAGATTAAATTTGGATGGATTTTTTAAGCACAAGGCAGATTTTACATATTTTGTTAATAAGACTGCAAGCCTTTTGTACTATTTATAGTAGAAAAAAAACACTTGAACAATAAAAATAACACTTGTCAGGGCTGCCTGCTTATTATTCACGTCTGTGGTAAGTAAAACAGCAGATTTCGTTCCAGAAATATCATACATACCACTAGTATAAATAGTGCTGCAGTACGTCAGAGGTGCTTCCAAAAACCGGCATTGATGATGATCCCAATACTATGAGAAAAAGGAATTCTTACCTGAACACATGCGCCCGTCATATTATATATTACTATAATATTATAATTATCAACGATACCCCTAGTGGATTGACATAATGGTTGGAGTTTCTGATACTTAGGCGATGGACGCATCTTTCTCTCTGAGTGCGCTTTTTGGCTTTCACTAATAAACTACTCAAAACAAAATAGGGCCCACTTTAAGTTAATCTCGAATTTCGTCTAAAAAAATTTTTTGGGTAGTAAATAGTGAAGTTAAACATTTCGAAGTATTGTTGACATGTTTATCTAACGTTATCAATGTTTCAAGTCATGAATTCAATGGTGTGTAGACAAAAAAAGAGAAGTACTCCAAAAAACATTTATTACTCAAATTCTCAGTCACTTGTACCCTCGGTCACATTCTGAGTGTTACAGTCGCACGTCAACTTTTTTCATTTTGACTTGATTTCGGTGTTACTCGCGATCATTATGCCTGGTTCTCGGCGTCATATGGATGTGGAAACAGCAACAAGAGCAGTGTTTATGCTTTAGGAGGGAGAATCTCAGAGATCAGTGGCAAGATGTCCTGGTGTGTCGCGACGAGCTATTCGAAACGCGTGGGAACGTTTTTTAGAGACAGGTAGCATCACGAGGAGACCTGGATCAGGACGAGCGCGAGCTACAGCCGTCCAGGAAGACCGGTATATCAGATTTACTGCACGTCGAGAGCGTACGATTCCCGCCCGCGTCTTACAAAATCGACTGCGGCAATCGACTGGCACACGAATCGGTGATCAAACCATTCGAAATCGGCTCCATGAAGACGGACAACGTTCCAGGTTTCGTGTTATTCGTCTAAAATTGACAAGAGCGTATCGTGCAGCACGTTTGAGGTTTGCTCGCGAGCATGCGAAGTGGACAATGGACAACTGGAGAAATGTACTCTTTACGGACGAAAGTAAAGTGAAGTTTTTCTGCGATGATCGTCGAGTGCGCGTGTGGAGAAGAGAAGGAGAACGTTTTTCATTACCTTGCATACGTGACAGGGATCGTTTTGGAGGTCCAAATGTTATGGTGTGGGCTGGAATAAGCTTGCTCGGTAAAACTGAGCTGGTAATTCTGGAAGAAGGCTCCATAACTGCCTCCCGATATGTCGATCGAATAACTTGGTCCCATGTCATCCCATTTTCACAAAGAGTGGGTGAAAACTTCGTCTTTATGCAAGACAATGCTCGCCCACATACAGCGTGAACAACACAGAGAGCTCTCTCTGAAGCCAATATTACGGTTTTATCATGGCCGGCCATGAGTCCCGATGTTAACCCTATTGAACATTTATAGGACCAATTGAAAAAAAGCCTCAAATCGAACTTCAGTAATGTGACTAATCGACAAGAGCTCATAAACGCCCTAAAATTGTGTTGGGAGCGAATACCCCAGGGAAACATCACCCACTCGATTGAAAGTGTCCCAGACAGATTCAGAGAGTGCATATGGAATAGAGGAAGACCTACTCGCTATTAAGCACCATCAAACTCATTGATTTAGTCAATAATAAAAATCAAAATCAAACTTTACTTAAATCAATAATTTCTGTCAACTTTCCTAAAAACTGTAAATTTTGACTAAAGTCCAGAAAATTGGCAAAACTTACTCTTGTTAATGTTTACACCCTTTCGAAAACCTTAATGTATTCATTCCTAATCATAAAAACTGAAAAAAGAAAAAGAATCTGTAAAATTGATTTATAAAACATGGTGGGCCCTATTTTGTTTTGAGTAGTTATATAGATAATTGTTACTAAGATATTATGGGGCTTGACCGAAATAAAAGCTCAGTAATCAGATCTTGTGTACTGAGTGTTTTGTTAGGCCAAAAATTAAAGCAAATTTGGAGTTGATGTAATCAGTCACGTAACGTTCTTTACTAAAGTTCGTAAGAAAAAGTACAAAAATCACTTTGACGGCTATTTCTTAAAAAAAAACCATCTTCTTCTTCATCAATTTATTTAATTACGAGGGCGGCACTGAAATTTTCGGGAATTAACGAAGTGCCACAACATTACTATTTAAAAATGTATTTATTGCTTTTCGAAGTAATCTCTGCAAAATTTGACACATTTTTCCATACGATGGAACCAATCATTGAAGCAACCATTCCATTCGGAAGTTGGGGTCTCCAAAATGGCCGTTTTGTAGGCGTCCACAGCTTCTTCACGTGATGAAAATCTCTGTCCACGCAATTTATTCTTTATTTTAGGGAAAGTATAGAAATCATTAGGGCTTAGGTCGGGGCTGTACCGCGGATGGTCTAATAATTCTATGTTTTCTTGCTCTAAAAACTCTTTTGTTCTGTGCGCGGTGTGAGAACTCGCATTGTCGTGATGGAGGATGATGCGGCGGTTGCAGTTCTCTTTACGGAGTTCAGAAACGACCTGTGGCAAACAAATGCTAGCATACCATTCTGCATTAACCGTTCTTTGTCCCTCAAGAGGAATAGTCGTAACATGGCCGGTTTTGGAGACAAACGTGGCCACCATTTTTTTTGCAACACTCCGTGAACGAACAATTTTTGTTGGCTTTAACTCATTTTCGAACACCCAAACTCGTGACTGATTTTTTGTTTCGGGTTCGTACGCGTATATCAAGGATTCGTCACCTAATACAATGTTGTATACAGCATTTGAGGATCCTGCGTGGAATCTTTCGAGAGTTCTGACGCACCAAGTAACGCGAGCCGCTTTTTGCTCTTCACAGAGCGGATGCGGTATCCATCGGGAAAACAACTTTTTTACACCTAATTGTTCATGCAAGATTATTTGTATTTGACTCACGCCAATGTCTAAAGTTGCCTGAATTTCGCGGTATGTCACATGTCGATCTTCCTCAATCAGCTTACGCACAGCATCAACGTTTTCTTGGGTGACTGCAGTTTTTGGACGACCTTGACGGGGATCATCACTGAGCTTGACACGTCCACGTTCAAACTCAGCAAACCAGCGATAAATTGTGGTTTTGGATGGGGCTTCATCACCAAATGCAGAAATCAACCGGTCAACACACTGTTTTTGTGTTAAACCACTTCGAAAGTCATAATAAATCATCGCTCTTGAATTTTCTCGAGTCAATTCCATTTTCTCAACGACTAAACAAGTTTGACAAAACCTCGTGACAAGACCGAGAATCTTTTTTTAAATAAATAAATGGTATTCGATTTTTAAAACCAAGGAGTTTTCAATTAAAAATATTTTAATATGACAGGAACAGTGGAAATATTCCATTCCCGATACTTTTAGTGCAGCCTAGTAGTTGTACCAAAAAAGTGACATTTATCAGGTATTTGTACTGACTTCTTCTTCTTGCCCTTTTCCCTAATTAAGTGGGATCCGCGCCGCAAGTCCTTTTCATCATGCTGCGTGGGATTTAGCATAGGACGGCTGGCCGCCTGCCTGTCATCAACTCGACTCGGATCCGTTTCTTCTTGGTATCTTTTATTTCTTTCATTTTATGTTCTATTATTTGTATTTTATTATTAATTTTTTTTTGACTAAAACTTGATTTTTTGATTTTCAAAATCAGAAAAGATAAAAATATCTGTATTGTATCTGTAATGACGTGTAAAATACCTCAACTATAAATACATATGATAACACAAATAGTTTTCAACGTTCTAAAAATTAAATTAAAAATAATAATAATAAACAAAAATAAATAACAGAAAAGATTGATTAACTATTCCAATCCGTATTCATAAAGTAAATGGTTGCGACAATAGTTTCCTTCCATTGCCTCCCAGGCGTGCTTCGATTGTGCACCAGGTGTGATCACCACCAAAAAGCGTAAAAGGAGTTTAATAGTCCTGATAATCCTATCCTTCAGACTGGAATGCAAAAAAGTTTCGATACAGAATTAGGCAGGATCACGGTACTCGTTCGTACGGACTTGTTTCCTACCAACAGCTTACACACTGTTATCCACAGACACAGCCCACTGAGTTTCTCGCCGTATTTTCTCAGTGGTTCACAATACCGATCCGGTGGTAGGTTCAGCGCAGCACTGCTCTTGCTAGAGCAGATATTAGTGATTTATTTGCGACTGAGCCACGTGGGCTCGTCCATCAACTAAGAAGAAATCAGGAAGGTGGTAGGACCTCTTGTGAGTCCGCACGGGTAGGTACCACCGTCCCACCTATTTCTGCCGTGAAGCAGTAATGTGTTTCGGTTTGAAGGGTGGGGCAGCCGTTGTAACTATACTGAGACCTTAGAACTTATATCTCAAGGTGTGTGGCGCATTTACGTTGTAGATGTATATGGGCTCCAGTAACCACACAAATATAAGCAATAAAAAAAATTATAAAACACTTATGATAGCTTAAGCGATCTTAAGATATCTCTAATGCGATTTACAATGAGATCAATAAAAGATATGACCCTATATGACCTTCGTTTTCAATTTTGTTTTGTGGCAAGAATGTCGCCTCGTCTCTCACGTTAATTGTGTGGTGGTTCTCATTACATTAACACAACTATTGTCTTGATTGTTCCTGTTGACGAGCTCGGTAAAATATAGGCATTGTTAGCGTCTCATTGGAGACGTATTATTTCGACTACATTTTACGTCTTTTCATGAAGTTTTCACTAAAAGCCACCAATTTTTTTATTTAGTTTATGCTCAAGGTAAATTATGTCTACACTCCTCCTGATTGTTTCTTTATATTTTTATTGCTTAGATGTGTGGACGAGCTCACAGCCCACCTGATGTTAAGTGGTTACTGGAGCACATAGACATCTACAACGTAAATGCGCCACACACCTTGAGATATAGTTCTAAGGTCTCAGTATAGTTACAACGGCTGCCCCACCCTTCAAACCGAAACGCATTACTGCTTCACGGCAGAAATAGGCGGGGCGGTGGTACCTACCCGTGCGGACTCACAAGAGGTCCTACCACCAGTAAATACGCAAATTATAATTTTGCGGGTTTCATTTTTATTACACGATGTTATTCCTTCACCGTGGAAGTCAATCGTGAACATTTGTTTAGTACGTATTTCATTAGAAAAATTGGTACCCGCCTGCGGGATTCGAACACCGGTGCATCGCTTCAACACGAATGCGCCGGACGTCTTATCCGTTAGGCCACGACGACTTAAAAGTTAAAAGCATTTACCGGTAATGGGATTCCGGAGAGCAAGGATAAGCAAGAGGCAGGGGAATTTATTCTAGATCCTGGTACGTGGTGAATTAATATCTGAAAAGTTATTGTAATTGTGCACTTATAATTTAATAATTTACCTAACCTAACCTAACACTTACAACCAACAAAAAACAATAGCAGAAAAAATACACAAATATGCAGACCTTAAGGATGAAGCTTTAAGAATCTGGAAACAACAAAAAGTATACATTGTCCCTCTATTCTATATCTTTAATTGTCCATAACTGGTGTTATTCCAAAACATATACATCATGGTTTGAAGCTCCTTGACCTGAAACCTAACACTTACATACTTCTTCAAAAAGCTGCTATATTAAACACGTGCAGAATCGTGAGAAAGTTTCTGCAAATAGATGATCAACCACATAATGCAATACTAGAACACACTTAATTAGCCAACCCCAAGAAACCGTGACATTTACTTGAGCGAGTCCGTAAATGTCACTAAAGTACTACCTACCAGCGCAAGTACAGAAAGTAAAAATTTCAATAATAATAATAATAATACAGAAATCAGTTATCCTCGATACTGCGCGCATTGTGAGGAGGTTTCTCACTCTGGAGTCCTAACCACTGGTGGCTTGTGTCGTAGACACCGCCATCAGGGGCAATCTATTTTTATATAGTGTTTTTTTTAAATTGTATTTTTAATATAATTTTTAAATAATATAATGTAATTAATAAGATTTTAAATAAATATAAATAAATAATAATAATAATAATTACCATTTATTCCAACACTAAATCTTAATACAATTCAAAGAAACAAAAAATAAAAGAAAAATAACGAGGCTTGAAGAAGGTTATCGGTCTAGAGGAACTTCTTTATTTATTATGTAATTTGACGAACAAACTCATGGATCATCCGATGCTACTGATTTCCTGATTTCCACCACGATTGCCACCACCCACCATCACCATCACGAAGTCTCAGTTGTCCAGTATAACAGCTGTTCAAACTTCATACCGGAACTCTTTGTCGAAACAGGCAGTATGTTGGCACTAGACGCAATAGATTTACAATATACTCTGCAACTAAAATAGCAAAACTATTAGAAGCCATCAGTATAGTTATGATGAAAAGGAGATTAGGGAACCTCCTCAAAAAATTCTAGGGTCATTCCTCCCGGAATATTTTCAGATACCTAGAGGCCTCCAATAGAAGTTAGCTTTTCACGTATGTTTTACGTTTAGTTAGAGGCCTTATCGATCAAACCGGTTATCTAATAGAAAAATACGGTTACAATCACTTTAATAGTTAGTTTAATACCAGTTAATTTTTTACAAATCTCCAGCCCAACTGTATGCATTACGGTTCAAAGACGAACTGAACGTGATTACTTAGTTCGCTAAACTAGAATCTCGTGCAAGCTGAGCATGAAAAAAGTGGACCAATTCACAAGTAAAGTAAGTAACTTAACATTTTGATTGAAATTTCCCTGGGTATTTCATTAGCATGATATCTGAAAGTAACCGCGACATAATTAATTTTAATTAAATACTTGAGTTACACTTAAATGGAACGCTCTTTTTCATGGTAGACCATAATCACGTACAGGGAATGCCACCGCCTTCTTCTTCTTTTTTGTCCTGTCCTCATCCCACATTATGTTTGATCGTCAGAGCATGTCTTCTTTGTCCATTCATACCATACCATTCACCCTGCTTTATTTGCCACCAAGCACTAATGCGTCCGATTTTAAGCCTATAATAAACCAGAACACAATTAAGACATCAACCTCATAACTCAAGATGATATTATTATATACGTTGTGATGATCATTCAATTTCCACAATGCCCTTCATGAAGCAAAGGATCGCAGCAGTTGGAGGGAAATCGTACGGGAGAAACTGTTGCAGCGGGGAAGTCTCGACCCTCAGTAATGAGGAAAACGACGCGAGGAGGAGGAGGATGATCATTTAATAGAAAGTGACCCGCGGCTTAGTCCGTCTACATCATTAAAGCTTATACTTACTTATAAGCGTTACTTATAATACATTCAAAAGGCGATTTAATTACTTAGATGTAGGTTCGACAATCTATATATACAAAAATGAATTGCTGTTCGTTAGTTTCACTAAAACTTTAGTACGGCTGGACTGATTTGGCTAATTTTGGTATTGAATTGTTCGTGGAAGTCCAGAGGCAGTTTAAAAGGTTAAATATGAAAATGCTTGGAATTAAACTAAATAACAATTTTGTTTTTCCTTTGATGTGTCCCCCGTCAGACGGATTCCTTTTGTTTGTTTTAAGTTTATTTTATACAAATGTTTAGGTATCTTATTTACCAATTGAGGCACTACAAAGTCTGCTAGTCACTTATAAAATTCGTAATTTATTTATTTCTGTAATCATAAGCAGCAAAACGAATTGGGAGCTCCTATAATAACAACAATAATAATAATATATCGATGCTATATTTCCAATCATGCAATGCTATTTTTTCAAGGGTAGGACTCTGCGAACAACAGTAGTCGATCATCCGCCATTTTTAATTAAATTCTAGTTGTGTTAATCTACGATTTCAAATTGAATAGAACTTGATCTCAACTAAAAGGACTCCCGGTTTGCTTCCCGTTATAAAACTTTAATTGAAATATAATTCTTCGATAACGGGTAAAGTTTTCTTCTGGCTCATGCCTGTTCGAGACAAACCCATTAACTTTGCATGCTCATATTTCCAATTATATTATTGTCGACGTTTCGTGTCTCGTTCCAAGCGTTTGTTCTCTCGCACACACGAGTTTCCGTATTATGCTGAAGTTTTAATAATGTATGCTTGGATTACTGGAATGTTTGGAGCGTGCAGACCTCGTTTCTCTTGGTGCATTTTAAATTATTTGATAAGTGATGAAATGCTTAGAAAATTATTCTGAAAATATTGAATGCCACTTACTTTTACTGGTGGTAGGACCTCTTGAGAGTCCGCGCGAGTAGGTACCACCACCCTGCTTATTTCTGCGGTGAAGCAGTAATGCGTTTCGGTATGAAGGGCGGGGCAGCCGTTGTAACTATACCTGAGACCTTAGAACTTATGTCTCAAGGTGGGTGGTGCATTTACGTTGTAGATGTCTATGGGCTCCTGTAACCACTTAACACCAGGTGGGCTGTGAGATCGTCCACCCATCTAAGCAATAAAAAAAAACGAAATTCCATCGTCCGTCTCCTACTAGACCTAAATACTTCTTCCTCGAAAAATCATATTCAGCTACGTTTAGTATGCAAGTTTTGTTATTGAAACACGATCGTAAAATACTTAGAGAAATCAGTTGAATATTCTCCAGAGAATCCTTTAGTGGAATTTTATGATAACAGAAGAAAATATTATATAGTATTGCTTTTCTAAGCCAACTCTACATAACTATAAAGAAATTAAAATTCCAAAATTGTTGAAATGTGTTTGTTAGTTTGTCATTTCTCAACTGAGTAACGGGTAACGAATTGACTTGTTTTTCAAATACGTAGCTTTTACGCCGGTGAGTAAAATGAGTTATATTTTGACTAAAAAATGACACTAGAAATTAAATTTGAATGTAGACGTAGCCACGTGTATGTTTAAATACCCATCACTGATCTGTGCCATAAACCCGCAGGTGCACGTGCCTACTTCTAGTGCGAAAAAAACATCAGCTCAATTGCTATAGCTAAGATAACAGTTAATAAATACTACAGTGCAATTGTGACTTCTACTTTTTTCTATTCTATTCTATCAGCCCATGGACGTCCATTGCTGGACATAGGCCTCCCCCAAGCCTCGCCACAAAGACCGGTCCTGCGCTGCCTGCATCCAGCGGATCCCCGCGAACCTCAATAGGTCGTCGGCCCACCTTGAAACTTCACCACTTCACTTCACTTCACCACCACTTCTACTTTAAAATGGGGATATCCACACTGGGGTGACCATGAGTTCTAATGAAGCAAGCCGTTTCTCATTTCCACTAGTAAAAATGAAACATTTAAGTAGAAAGCACTGTGTGTGGTTCGAACGTTAATTTGTCCGGTTAGTTAATTTGAATTTTTAAATTCGATTACATTTTCCAATTTATCTCTCATTATACCGTATGAAATTTAGCAATGAACCTACTTTATTTGCGGTTCGAATACAGCCATTAATATTTGAGCTTCAATTGTGCTTTGTTTTGCTTATCGGCTAATGTAAATAATTGGTGTTGCCGATCTGGATGTTGCGTGCCCACGAGAACCGGTTTATTTGTTTTCAGTACTCTATATTGGAATTTTATTTCAATACTAGCTTTTGCCCGAGTTTCTTTGGCATAACGCTAAATTTTACCCCCACTTCATTTACGTAGAAAGTGAAAATATTTTTGAATTATAGGATGTTAAGGAGCTATTTAAACCCCTATTTTGAAACAATATTTATTGATGCTCCACTTGTATCTACTTTCAACTTACAAGTGTCTTGTCTGTCTGGACACTTTATCGTGATGTTATATAGCGTATAGCCTTCCTTAATATATGAGCTATCTAACACTGAAAGAATTTTTCAAATCGGACCAGTAGTTCCTGAGATTAGCGCGTTCAAACAAACAAACTCTTCAGCTTTATAATATTAGTATGCACAGACACCAAAGTTTCACGAGGGATTCACGAAGCTGCGACTGGATTGATAAGCGTTCTTCAGAGATTCTTAGCATACGTTTCCTTCCAGGCCAAACCCTCGTATTCGTCTGCCCGTCCTGCTGAATCAGCAAGGCCTCCAGATTCACCACAATCCTTCCATTCCTAATAAAAATTACCTCTTCTTTTCTTCCTATATTTGGTAGGTAGGTTTAATGGTAGGCAGCGGCTTGGCTCTGCCCCTGGCATTGCTGACGTCTATGAGCGACGGCGACCACTTACCATCAGGCGGGCCGTATGCTCGTCTGCCTACAAAGGCAAAAATATATATTTATAATTGAAAACTTTGTCCGAGCATACAAAATAATGTTTTGAATTAACCGTTCGTATTTCGAGGAACATATTATTATATGGAACTTGAATAAACAAACACACTTACAGACGTAATTTTTAAGTACAATATTTATTTTAATAAAAGACAATTCGTTTTTATTGTGATGTACTACCGTAAATAAAAAATATAAACTGCTAGGTCGTCACAAATTCGGTAGACGATCCTTTTAATTAGATTTGATTATATTTTTTCAGCTTTATTAATACCATACATTGTAAGTCGTCTTGGCCGAAAGGATAACACGTCTGGGCCATTCGTGTTGAAGCGATGCACCGGTGTTCGAATCCTGCAGGCGGGTACCAATTTTTCTAATGAAATACGTACTCAACATGTTCACGATTGACTTCCACGGTGAAGGAATAACATCGTGTAATAAAAATCAAACCCGCAAAATTATAATTTGCGATATTACTGGTGGTAGGACCTCTCGTGAGTCCGCGCGGGTGGGTACCACCACCATGCCTATTTCTGCCGTGAAGCAGTGATGCGTTTCGGTTTGAAGGGTGGGGCAGCCGTTGTAACCCACCCATCTAAGCAATAAATAAAAAAAATACACCATAAAGTCTACAAATACCAACAGACTACAGAGTTTAAAATACACCGTTTTGCATGTTAATAATTCCGACTAAAGTTCTCATCGTACTTTAATTACAATTTTATGTGAATATAAATTTTTCATGGAAAACGCCTTTCCTTTCGTTTGTATTAAAATATGAAAGATAAACCATAAAAGCTTGTTTTGTGTTTTCAAACACTTCAGTGTTTTTTTTTTTAAATCAATTAATTTTGATTGAATAAAAATGAACAGTATTGGTGAAGGCAATTCTACTGAACCTAAACTCGTCGAGTTTTGTAGTGGACATCCAACTTCCCTACCCGACTTTCTCTGTAGGTTCATCATCAGAGCCGCTTGATGATACGACAGATATCTACGACGATGATACCTACTTTTGCAGTAGGCAGCAGCTTGGCTCTGCCCCGGGCATTGCTGAAGTCCATGGGCGACGGTGACCACTCACCATCAGGAGGGTATATGCACGTATGCCTACAAGGGCAATAAAAAAAATTAATTTAAATGTAGTCGTATTTCCGCGCGTTTTAAACAGACCTTCCACATGTCCACGGCTCGAACGAAATATGCTTCTAACTCTTTTGTCCGTAGCTCTTGTAGGTTGTATGATGCTAAGTTCTCTAATGCTAACATATTTTGCTTGACACTTGTAGCATATAGAAAAGCTATTTTAAAATATTTATAAGGTGAATTAGCCCGATGAGTAGTACTTAGTGTTATAGTGTAAGTTGATGTATAAAATAATATGTGCATTTTGTGTTGCTTTTGTTTTTTTGTAATTTAAATTTCTAAATTTCTCTTCTTGTTCACTTTCTACTTATATGTGATTTTGATTGTGGTAACATATTTGGTTATTGTTTTAGCTATATTTTTTTCAAATATTATGTTTGTATTGTACTGTTTGTTTCCAAAAATAAATAAATAAATAAAAAAAATATAAAAAAAAACGTTATTGTATCACTCACTAACGTTCCGCAGTTTCACGTGAACTAAGCTTTATATCGCTTAGACATAAAATCGTACTCAACAATAGGATGAAAGGATGAAAGGTAGCTCAAACTAACTATACTTCCATTACAAATTTTGTGTAAGCCGAGTCAGTGGTTTCACCGTTGAAGCCAAATAGAAAGGCTTATATCATTTTAATTATAAGTAAAATATTAACATGGATTATTCAGATCACATTAAGCGTGCTCATGTAATGTGTTGCGACTATGTCAGAGCTTAAATGTTGCAGGCCGATACCAATATCTCGAAGCACGGGTAGGTACCACCACTCTGCCTATTTCTGCCGTGAAACAGTAATGTGTTTCGGTTTGCAGGGTGGGGCAGCCGTTGTACTGTTCTGTACTGAGACCTTAGAACTCATGTCTCAAGGTGGGTAACAGCTTTTACGTTGTAGATGTCTATGGGGTCCGGTAACTACTTAACACTAGGTGGGCCGTGAGCTCGTCCACCCATTTGAGCAATAAAATAATAATAATTTTTTTACGTAACACGTGCAAAAAAAAAGAAGATTGTGTTTTAGAAACCCGTTAATTTATAAATTTGAGGGCTCACACGGTTCGGCATATTCATACTGCAAAGTTTATTATGCGTTCAGGTATTGGGTGAGTCACCATTATGCTATTCAAACTACATTTCCATCTTATATTTCAATTTATTTTTATTGCTATAGACGGATAGGCCAGTGGACTTAAGCCCACCTGGAGTTAGACGATTTACTTTACTCAAGTTTGAAATGGAAATAAATAAAATCTAAATGAAACAAATATCTAGGTTTTTTTTTATTACTTAGATGGGTGGACGAGCTCACAGCCCACCTGGTGTTAAGTGGTTACTGAAGCCCATAGACATCTACAACGTAAATGCGCCACCCACCTTGAGATAAGTTCTAAGGTCTCAAGTATAGTTACAACGGCTGCCCCGGCCTTCAAACCGAAACGCATTACTGCTTCACGGCAGAAATGGGCAGGGTGGTGGTACCTACCCGCGCGGACTCTCAAGAGATCCTAAAACCAGTAAACGACAAGTACAAGTTCTGCCCTAATTGTCAGCTGATTTTTTTGTTTAGGTTATGATTTTTTGGAAACCTCGCACTAGTCACGTTCAATAGTTTAAACATTTCATTATCTCTTACGTACATAGGACTTAGTTGAATGCTACGAATAAATAATTTATTCGTAGGTTGAATGTTCATTTTTGAATGAATATTATAAGTATGTATTTGCATTGAGCTAAGAAATACCTTGAAATGTATTCAAACATTTATACAAGAAAAGCAATATATTAATATATTTTACCAGTTAATCCATTCAAGGGATAAAGCAGTAAAATAACAATATTTTCTCCTTATTTCATAAACCTACCGCGTCAAGTCGGACGTTTGAAGATAAATAGGGTTGTTCTTGAATTTATCATGTTCTTTCTCCATTTAATCGTTTTTATGTATATACTCGTTTTTATGAATGCTTTACCAAGCTGCTATTGCGATTGTTAGCCAACGAGCATGGAGGGTATCTATAAATAAGTGGTTACCATCACTATGGAAAGATGACAGCTTCTTCTTTTGGGGGCATATCATTAAAGTACTGCTATTTCATTATTATTTTTTTATTGCTTAGATGGAGTGACGAGCTCACAGCTCACCTGGTGTTAAGTGGTTACTGGAGCCCATAGACATCTACAACGTAAATGCGCCACCCACCTTGAGATATAAGTTCTAAGATCTCAGTATAGTTACAACGGCTGCCCTACCCTTCAGACCGAAACGCATTACTGCTTCACGGCAGAAATAGGCAGGGCGGTGGTACCTACCCGCGCGGACTCACAAGAGGTCCTACCACCAGTAAATTATGCTATGGATGTTGTTTATACTGTTCCATAGGCCCTTATCACATAACTACTATCATCATAACCATTTCAATTTATATCATTCATTAGCACAAATGATAATGGATGATTGAACGCTGACACCGTTTGATAGGAGCAGAATTTACGTCATTAAGCTGCTATTACATTGATTTATCGTTTAATTTACTATTCAATAGGCGAAATTGTTTCCCAACGCAGTTTAGGAAGTCACTTAACGTACATACTGTGTGGCTTCAATATAAGCGCGTTTTTTTCTGATAAGATACTCTTATTGCAGTAAGAACTAAAAATGTTACATTTATTACTATGTTAACGAATTAAATCTAAAATTCGTCTAATTAAATCAACAAACTAAAACCATTAGTTAGAAAAGGTAATTTTGCGTTTTTGTGTTCCTAAATTTCCTCTTTATTTTCCACTTATCCCTAAAAATTAACTCTTTTGAAAAAAATAATAGTGAATCATTTATCAGGGATACCAGAGTGAGAAGAAAATTGCTAAAATATTTTTACTGATTACTATTTACAATTTTGCAACAAAAGCAGATGTGTAACTAAAGGGTAGAGCCATGACAATATTATTATATTCGAAACTGTAACTGTCCGGTCTCTTTCTTCCACGAAACTGCCATACATTCCAGTGTGAATGATGTTTTTTCCGTTGACCTACACGACGACCTGGGCCTCGAATCAATCCGAAAACATATAAAGTCAGCGTCGGAACGGTACTTCGATAAGGCTATGCGTCATGATAGTCGCCTTATCGTTGCTGCCGCTGACTACTCCCCGAATCCTGATCACGTAGGAGCCAGTCACCGTCGACGCCCTAGGCACTTCCTTATGGATCCATCATATCCAATATCCCTTGCATTAGACACCTTTAGCTTTAACACTAGGAGTAGGGACCCCGCTAACCGTACTCGTCGAACTCAGCAAAGAGTTGGACGTGCAAACTTTTCTCGCCGGATCTTCTCAGCAGATCGTGATTCCGATCCGGTAGTAGAATAATTCGCGAAGCAGCTACTCTCGAGTTGTTAGGTCTCCTTTGGAGGCGCTCGAGTAGCTGTTAGCAAATCCCACTCCTCCTGGATGAGCGCTTGCTCGCCCACCTGTCCTGGTAAAACTGGAAAGGCCTCCGGGCCAACAGTAATCTCTGCAAAAAAGAAAAGAAAGATGTTTGTTCCATTATATTATAATGTGGTCGAAATCGCAATTGTACTGATAAACCAATCTAATTGAAACTTTGACCTCACATATCAAGGTTGGAAGTCACTTCCAAGCCTCCGATAACTACAAAGCTCGTCCATTCATTTACTGCAAACAAACTTTCATCTCATCTCTTAAGGCTGACAGCAGAATCCACTTCCAGATATTTATAGGCTCCATGGACCACTGACATGAAATAATCAAGAAGACGAAGAGTAAATATTTTATCAGAACACATTCGCTTGCTCGTTACAACAAGTCCCTGAATATCGAGTCCCTAAGTCTTAAAGCAAACAATTGATGCATATTTATAGTCCGTGTCGGCTAGATCTAATATGTAAAGCACTTGTCTATTTGCAGGCTCTTCCGTTGATTACAATGGGCCGAGTTACATAGGGGCTTGTAAGGTGGAATTCGGAATTCGGAAGCAACGTTACCTGCATTTAAATTGTAAAGCAAACAGCGCAGAACAGAACGCCCGAACAAAAGGAGTTTCGTATTTGGATTATGTTATGAAATTGTGACCCCAATTCAATAGACCATTGATTTTGTTTCAGAAACAAATGCCATGTTATCGAAAAGCATCGCTTAAACATTAATTTTTAGCAACCGGATTTTACGTTTAATGGTTTTTATGGCTTCATTTTTCTTTTTGAGTGTGTACAAAATCCGTATTTAGTTATTGTTCTTGGTTATTTGGTTAAGGCGTGATTTTTTTTTAAATAAAGCGATGTGTCCATATCTTATCTTATACCTTTAAACGAGCAATCCTTATATATATATAAATAAGGATATATATATGTGTATATAATATATATATATATATATATATATATAATCTGAATCTCGGAAACGGCTCCAACTATTTTTATAAAATTTTCGGGGGCGATAAGTCGATCTAGCTACGATTTATTTTCAGAAAATGTTGTTTTATTCGTTTTTTCAATAATCAACTTTATTGATATCTTCCCGACATCTATTGGCGAACAATAATACTATTTTTCATAATTTCAACTAACTGCTTTAAAGACACAATAACACTAAAGCTATTTCAGCAGATGGCGTTGTTAAGCCACTTATAAAAAAAAAAAAACAGTCATCGTCTAGTTATCTTGAAGTACTCTATTTTCTTTGGCATGTATTTGTACAATTACATTAAGTTATAAAGATTAAAAGCTCCGTGTGAGCATACACAGGTAAATAGCTTTCCCCCACCTGTTTCTGCCGCAAACCAGTAATGAGTTCCGGCTTGAAGAGCCTGGCGGCAATTCATGTCTCGAGACGGGTGACGCCTTTTACGATATTGATGTCCATGGGCTCATGCTGCTACTTAAGATCAGGTGGGTGTGTAAACAATAAAAGGAGCATGATAGGTTTAAAAAAAAGAATTGTGATCAATGTTTACCAAAGACACGACAATATGCCTACAACTTAAATTGTACACAGTGGTACCTACATTTATTTTACTCATCTACAACAAAAAGCAGAAGCAGGGACTTTAATGGAATCAATCCAAGAGTGGGTTTCAAGAGAAGAGAATAACACAATTTTCTTCAAATAACTTCAAATAACGATATGATACTCTTCACCATTTCAAATTCACTAGTGGTAGGACCTCTTATGAGTCCGCATGGGTAGATACCACCATCCTGCCTATTTCTGCCGTGAAGTAGTAGCGCGTTTCAGTTTAAAGGGTGGGGCAGCCGTTGTAACTACACTGAGACCTTAGAACTGATATCTCAAGGTGGGTGGCGCATTTACGTCGTAGATGTCTATGGACTCCAGTAACCACTTAACACCAGGTGGACTGTGAGCTCGTCCACCCATCTAAGCAATAAATAAATAAATAACTTCACAATTATAGACTTAAAACGAGCTCGAAGCTTTTAAAACGGACTCAGGAAGATTCAAAAAAATTGGCTGAATGCATCGAGATATTACTATGTGAATGGCTTTTTGAGATTCGCTTAATCAAACGAACTTGCGGAAAATTGAAGACCAATGATTTTAAATCAGTTACTGTAACAGTAAAACTTTATCTCTTATTCTCTAAAATTTATTTAATATTAAAGAACCAAAAAGTACTTGTCGTCAGTGACAAATAGGACGGTGGTATCTACTCTGGCAAGCTCACAATACTACGAGTACCAGTAATTACGCAAAATGTACAATTCCTGTTTAACTTTTCATTTAACTGTAAAATTACAAAATTCTGCATCATAGTGTGTGCGCGATGTTTGTTAGTCAGTTAGTGTAAAAAATTTGTAAAGTGTAGTTAGAAATAGTTACCACAAGTCTCGATTACTGCATAGATAGAGCAATTATTTCAGACTAGTTTTTTTTTTTATTTTTTTTTATTAGTTTTGTACTCCGATAAATAAAATTGTAACTACACATTAAATTAAAACAAAAATTTTAATTTAACCAACGCACTAATATTCATATTTATGAGCATTTTTAAATTGTCTTTGCCACTGATTCAAAAAGCAGTTTCAGCACTTAGAAGAACCAACAAGAAACTCAGGGTTTGCTCTTTTTTGCAGATTTGTCTACATTTACGAAATCAATATTTAAATTAAGTATAATTAGAACTAGAACAGATTTACATTATTACAGATAATTGACCAAAAATATATTCAATAAAACTCTTGTATGAAGCACAATTTCAAACCTAAGCGATTTTGTCATTCACATATTCTCTGGCTGAAATGGATATCCATATAATGACTAATCTACATATATAATATTGCCATTATATTTTCGCTTTAGAGAAAGCGGTATAAACTTGCATGAACGTCAGTCACGATTCTCGAATGTTCGTTTTCATTCAACTTGTTCATTCTAGAAGAATATTAATTAGTTGGCTCTTCCTCGTTGCATTGTTACTTTGAGTCAAAGCATATTTCTTGTTTGACTACTTTGAGTTTTGTAGTGTTGGTAACGATTTTCCTTTTAATTAAACCATTGCCTTTTATTAGCATTATGCTTATTTTTGGTAGATTATTAAGAATCTTCACTGATGAAAGGAAGTTTAATTTTTTTTTATTGCTTAGTTGGGTGGACGAGTTCACAGCCCATCTGGTGTTAAGTGGTTACTGGAGCCTATAGACATCCACAACGTAAATGCGCCACCCACCTTGGGATATAAGTTCTAACGTCTCAAGTTTGTCAATTTGACCATAGCTGTTTTTGTAACGCTCTAAATGTAATAAAGACTTGTAACATGGAATTAGCTGATTACCTAAGAAACACTACATAATTACCTTATTACTCATAGCTCCTCCTACCACTTGCAATTATGTAAATTGATAAATTTCCGATCTTCAATTCTTCTGTTCTTCAATTTTATGCCATTGTGTTTGACTGCACCGTTCTTAACGGTAACTTCACTTGTAGACTAGAGCTTTGTTGTTCTTCTTCGTTTAAATTTTAAACATATTATAAACATATCATCTAATGAAATTAATTTGTATTCATTTTATGCACCATTTACACAACCAATAAGCTATGCATGTAGCGACGGCTGAGACTTCTCATCCGTACTATCACTTTCGCGTACTTAGTAGTAAAGTTTTCGCTTTGGAACCGGCGAAGTTGGCGCCTCGACGTGGCGGTATTTCCTTGCTAATTAACGAGCTGCCAGTAGCTGCATTGTTACGTTCATCTTTCGCTTCGTTGGACGGGGTAAACTTTCGGGTTTCATAATATAAGTCTTATTGATGGAAGCCGAAACGTTAAGAGAGATAATCCAAACGGGCGAATGATAGAATTTTTCACACGTTGCAATGAGATACGGAAAGTATGCGGTATATCAGACAACTTATTGAATTATTTTTTATGATTGAATGTGTTAGTTGTATTTGTTGCTAATATTAGTTTTGTTAAAGAAGCAAACAAAAACAAAGCAAACAAAAACAAAGCAAACAAAAACAAAAAAATAAAAATAAAATCAATCTCATTGGTTTGCACAAAAAAAATGTTGACTCGTTACAATCTCGTTCAAATTATAAGATCGTTCTAAGATCTCGTTCTAAGATCTCAGTATAGTTACAACGGCTGCCCTACTCTTCAAACCGAAACGCATTACTGCTTCACGGCAGAAATAGGTCGGGCGGTGGTACCTACCTACCCGCGCGGACTCGCAAGAGGCCCTACCACCAGTATAACAACATTATAATTAACAACAATAAGATGAGTTCGAAGACTATTATTTACTACAATTGAGTGTGTATATGAAAAACGCAAACCCTACATTTTACGCAAGGAAAGACAGATGAAATTGCCAAATTTGACGGTTTAGAACGCATACAGAGGTAAAAATGAAATTAATGCAATAGCTGTAAATCTGATGACTACTATAAATATTGAAGCACGAAACGCAAAACAAGCTTCTTTAAAGTAAGATACTAACGAGTGTAAATTCGCAAAGTGAACTAAATGCACGCCAATCTATGTATCCACCGATTGCGGTCCGAGCTAATGGTAGTTACATGCCAATTCCAGCGCCTTCTTCGAGCGAACTGAGTGAAGTTGAGAGTCATTAACTTTAGTAACTTTGTTACTTTAGGTCCGATGCAAGAAGGCAACGTCTGAACACCATCTGGTTTCGAAAATGAACATAATAGGATAATGAGGGACCCGTTCGCTCCCACGCTGACGTTCGGAAAATGTTTAGCGAAAATAAACTCGCGCTCCGGTTCGTTATTTACGTTTATTATGAAAGCTACTTATTAGATACCTTCGTTGAGGTAAAAACAACATGATTCTCGTTTAACAAACTCGAATGAGGCACTGAAATTCTGTAACAAATTTATTGTTTCATTTTTCTATAATATAATAACTTCACGGTTATTTTTCTTTGATCTTATTACAAAATGATTTGTTCTGACGCTCGAAGATAAAATAATTGTAGTCTTATTAATAAATTAAAAATGTTCAGATTTAAATATTTATCTAATTGAAATGAATATGATTAACACAAATATAAATTCACAAGACATTTTTATTGCCTTCGAATGCAGACAGACGATCATACAACCCATTTGACGGTGTAAGTGGAGAAAGTTGCTCTTGCTAGTGGCTACGGTCACTTGTAGATAACTTCAAACCGGTTTGAAGAATATGCAGCCTTGTTCACAAAATACTATAGAGGGCAATTCGTTCTAGAGTCAGATTGTTTGTGGTAAGGATTAATGAAAGAATTTCCTAAATGAGCACAGGCTAAAAATATGACTTTAAAACTATAATATTTTTTTGCATCGATGCGTAAACTAACTCACGGTGCATCAGGTGTTAAATACTTAACCTTACCCACTAAACGACTCCCATGCACTCTCGCCCAAGCGTTCGATGCCTTCCCGAGGTCAGAACCCGAGTGGGGTAAGGGAGCTATCGCAGTTAATACGGGAATCTATGGACTTGATGAAGTCGAGTATTGCTTTCCAGGATGTGTCGCTGCCGACGACGGTCGGCGACCATTCCTCTCTTATGACCGTGAGTGACGAGAGCGGCACAATGTATGCTCCGCGGTATCCTCCCCGTCGCGGTCGTTGCAGTGGTCACACTAAGCTGTCGGATCAGTCCGTACACCACAAGGCGATACCATGCCACCATCGCGGACCGCCAAGTCTCCGCGCTTGAATCACTCCGTCACTGGGATACCGCTCCCTCTTAGAGGGGAGGTCGCTACGCCACACATAATCCGCGGCGAGCGCGTCGAAAGAGACGGTGCGGTATCCGTGGATCGCATGGATCGCAGGGTGGCCACGTGGTGTTTTTTTTATTGCCCACGTAGGCAGACGAGCATACGGCCCACCTGATGGTGAGTGGTTACCGTCGCTCATTGATATCAGCAATGCCAGGGGCAGAGTCAAGCCACTGCCTACCGTTTAATACTCTCAACAAGCTCGTTTGAAGAAGGAGATTTCATAGCGCTCGGGAAGCACCGTGGAAGGGAGATCATTCCAAAGCCAGATGGTACGTGGCAAAAAGATCTCCGGAAATGCACTGTGGATGACTGCCGTGACTCCCGGTAAAATAGTATGGATGAACTCTACTCCAGTGGCGGGCGGTGCGACGATAAAAACGAGATATTGGTATCATCTCAATAATTCCTCAGAGCCGTCCCAATGGAACATACGGTACAAAATACAGAGGGAACTGAAATCTCTCCGCAGACCCAGAGATTTCAAGCCTGAGAATGAGATTATCGACAATTCGAACGGCTCTCTTCTAAATGGAGTCAAATGAAAGTAGCTGGTATTTGGGAGCCCCGGCCCAGAGGTGAGAGCAGTACTCCATGCGAGGCCAGACTTGTGCTTTATAAAGCAAAAAGGTGGTAGCTACCTATACCGATACGCTTTTTTCGAGCCGGGGCCGATCCTACTGTTAGGTCTGTAGAGCGCGCGAGATATGAAGGACTTGATGGCCGTAGATGTTAAAAACCGGGGACAAAGGGGAGGTAAAATCCACCCATGTTAGCACTATACCATACTTAATAGTTTTCATCAAATTTGCTAAGTCTATCTGGTTGCGCTGGTTTAAAACTGTTAGTTTTAAGTTTCGAAAATTAGCAACATTTTAATTTGGTTTTGCAAATCCTGTCCCATCCCTCTCCGGCACTTTACCTACGGACGCGTGCGAGCGAGATCGTGTGGTGACATCGAGACGAAAAAAAAAATGGCTGAACAACCGCGCGCGCGCTTCGTGTCTGTGTTATGTTAAATACGTAAATAAGTGGTACGAGTCTGCAGTAAGGACTACATAAAGGTATTGTGCATCCTTCCTTTAACGCAGAAATGCCACTTCTTATCGTTTCTTCCCGCAGTCTGTGTCCTTCATTTGCAACGACCAAATTTCAAATATTTTCGTAGTTTGCTCATCTCGCGTCTACACTATCTGTAACGTCAGAAAGTCAGAAAGTGTAATTGTAATCGATTTTGAACACGCACGGCTAATTATTTATTGAGTTTATTTACTTAATTTTATGTAGCCGTTTTTACGCAGTCATAATTTTGAGGGTATTGTTTATATTCATGGATTATGTTAAATCTAGCACTTACAGTATTTACTTCAGATTCCGCGAGTCATTAACATAATTTGAATTAATTTTACAGTTTAATCTCACTTTTTTTAATGTCATTAGATCATTTAAAAATTAAATTATCATTTAAATCATCATTTTTTTAACGGCCGTCTGGTGTAGTGGTAAGTGACATGGTTATTACACAAGGGGGTCGCGGGTTCGAATCCCGCCAAGGGAAGATATTTGTATGATAAATATAAATGTCTTTTCCAGGGTTATGGACGTATATTAAATATATGTATGTGTATAATAAAAATCTTACATTTATTTCCGTTATCTGGTACCTGTAACACAAGTTCTTTACGAACTTATCACGGGACCAGTTAACGTGGTGTGATTGTTAGTAAATATTTATTATTTATTATTTATTTATTTATTTACGGCGTTTCTTTTTGATTTCTGATCAATTCTAATAATTTATTGACATGTTACTTTTTTACAAGCTGGGAATCAGCTAGTTGTTTATATAAAAACATCGTAATGGTCATTTACTATGGAAGCCTTTTAGTTACAAAATATTAATCTACATAGCTTCCCACATATCCTCCTTACATAACATCAAACGTGTTTCAAGTATTAGGAACATCATCTAACTACTAACAAAGTTTTAGAACTTGCTAACAGATATATATGGTACGTATTACCACGTATGTAGTGTGTCTAATTAACAATCCACCAGATGAACTTGTATTTGACTTCAAACAGCTCTAGTAAAGTACTTTATATGTTTGATTATTTGCGGCTGCAATTAATTTATGAGCCATTTGGTGTTTAATTAATTTTGTATGGGCGATATAACGTTGCTTTCACCTAATACTGGTATTTTTCTGATATCGGAACGCATAGAAAACAATACGCGGATGCCGCCATCTTTCTAAAGACTTGAACAAGAATTGAAAGTTTGGTTCAATTTACAGGTTTCTTACTCTTCAAATAGATAAGATCCTTCCAAATATTACTTTGCAGTATGTCCTAAACGAAAGGAGTGCATGTAATAAGACCTACACTTAGCATTGGGTGGACACGGGTTAAAAAGAGATGTACTGCTTATTTTTAAATTAAGATAATTTGTCGTAGTTTATACTGCATTCGATTTGAATATTATGAAAGGTGTTATTCGGATTCAATAGTGTATATCTTATCACCAGTCTATAATAGGTTTACGAAGAAAATATACTAAACAATTTGAAAAGTGTTCAGTTCCTAAAAAGGCTTTGGAATCGTTCGTAGCTCAGAGAATAAGACACCTAATAGATTCGATCAAACGACGCGGCACTGTGGGGCTTAATTAAGTTTTCTAAATGACTACGTAACTAAAAATTCTTGAAGAATAACTTTTTTGAATTCTTTTTAATATATTGGAGAGGATCATTAGTTTGATAGCTAAACGAAACGCAGCACGACTCCCGAGAGATGGCAGTATGATTGCACTATCGTCAGTATACTCGGTTAACTTCGTGATAGGACAGAGCCTAGCTGATGGAGGCGCGTAGACGCCATCACACTTACCAACCAGCCTTCATGAAGATCGGTGTCTCCGTCCTAAGAACTGTCATTCGTTTTCGTTTGCTAACGCCAAGAGAAGATTTCTAAATTGTTTTAAGATTTTTAAGACAACAAACGTGATTGGTGTACTCAATATTTCGTTAGCTCGATTACTCTATTCGCCCCTACAAAAAAAAGGTGCGCGTGCAACTTTGTGCACGTAAAAGAAGTTTTTTTTATGTTTGAGGTTGATGTTGGCTCGGAAGCCTTTCCAGTTTCACCAGGACAGGTGGGCGAGCAATGGTTCAGCCAGGAGGGTGGGATTTGCTAACCAAAGATTTGTTACTGCCATCTACAGGAGGAATAAGAAACTAATAATAAGCCATCTAGTGGCCGACGCCCGTAAGCCGAGGTTCGCGAGACCACGAAATCGTTTCTCACTCTCGGTCTTCTTAAATTGTATCTTTTCTCTCTAGCCCTAGCGAATCTGTCGCGATTAAATTTTACTCTCAACGCGCTTAATAAAGTCTCACTTCAAAGATAACGAATTAGCAGAAATTAAATTTGGATGCATTTTTTGCATACATTGAGATATACGGTAAGCCAATCTACGGTTTTAAGTGAGGCTACTGTAACTTATATACATCACAGCATGTATATGTCACTCCTTTACATATTAATCGCAATTTATCTTCTAAACACTTTTTTAAACAACTATTTTTTTCATTAAGATAACAACACTAGTTAAAATTTGTTTCAAAAAATTGCCGAAATTGTTTCCGTTTTAGGACTCTAGTTTAACCCTTGAAAAAGAAAACACTGGTCTATAATTGTAAGCCGTAGTCCTATTGGAATAAAACTCCGTAATTGGGTTTGTCTCAGTCAAATTGCCTGGCTCTGGTCTGACTGGCGTCATTAGACCTCACTCCGACATTTTATTGAAAGTAGACCTTTAATTTTATTTAGTACACACTAGCAGACTTTGATATATATTTTTTCGTTTTGGAAGCTTTCATGAAATTACTAACAACAATTTTGTTCGTCTGATTATTTTTCTTTTATAAAACTGAGACGCATTAAGTGACTTATAAACTGTGTGTAACCGAGCTAATTCTCTTGAGAATAAAAATATTATACTAGATTCCAGTATTGTTTCTGGTAGAAATAAGTGTAGAACATAGCCATGTAGGCAGCTGTTTAGCTATGCCCTTGCCGTTTCTGACGTCTTTAGCAACGTTGACGAATAGCATTTTTGTGAAAGATATTTATATATTAATGTTGTTTATCCTAGCTTTTCCGCATAAAAACGCGAAAAATAATATAGTTGAATCTAGTTTCATTTCAGTATTTTATATTTTGTAAAATATTTTTGTCCATTTGTTAGTAGATCTGAAAGAAAAAAATATTGTCATGCATACGACAAAGTTCTTTTATGCGCTTAGATTCCGAAAAAAAAAGTTCAGTTTTAGCAAAAAACGAGTATTTATCATAAGTATAATACATGGTGGTTTTTGTCCTGATTTACTTAATTCACTACAGCTAACTTTTTATTGCCTTTAAGTTAACTAAATAAATTTAATTCGTGTATTCAAAATTCGTTTTTACCGCAGTATCTTCAACAGTTTCAAATGGGAGATCTTGATAAACTTTAATCTTGATAAGTACCCCGATAAAAATTACGTTCCCCTAACCACGGAGAGCTTCATAACGGCAGAATAAATGCAATGGTGTCACCGTCCGTATGCGACCGGCCATTTTAGAGACTCGTACATTTTTAACGTTGCCGGGATCTGGGTCCCCGAGACTGCGCCGTCAGAGTGAAGTAGACATTGTAGGAACGACACTCGGCGTCTTAGTAAACCGCTAATGGGTTTTACTTTGTTTCTCATATAGCTCAACCTTTAAGCCACCACAAATTTGAAGTATCGATGTGTTTGCCAAATTTAAGTGCTTTACTAACTTTAGATTTCGAAATGGTAAAGCCGCGTTTGTAATAATGTTATAACAGAAAGTGATCCAAATGATAAATATATGTAAAGCATTTAGTTTAGCTTTTTTGTTATTGTTGATTAGTGCGCGATTCCAACGTCTATAGACATCATAACGTGAATTGAAGCACCGATCTTCGAGTCCCTTTTTTTTATTGCTTACATGGGTGGACGAGCTCACAATCTATTTGGAGCCAAGTGGTTACCGGAACTCATAAACATCAAAATCATAAATGCTACCACCAGCCTTTTGACAGAAGTTCTAAGTCTACAGTAAAACAGCTGCCCCACCCTTCAAACCGAAACACAAACTGCTTCATGGTGGAAATATAGGGTGATGGGAAGGGATATAGGAATCCAATAGGACTATTATGATGGGCTCACAAGACACCACCAACAATATAATATTTATAATATAGTATTGTAATATTTGTAATTATTTTTAATGGCATCTACTCTTTAAATAGGAATAAAAAGGTAAGATAGTTTTACGTATCACCAGTTCTTGCGCAATTTTTCAACAGGATTTCAACTCCTGCATAATCACATCACTCGATACAGAAGTAGGTACATTACTTGTTATTTGCTTTCTCAACAGCGTCTCTACTTAATACGAAATGAAAAACAAATCGTGTTCAATTGCTTTGCAATGTCTTTTGGACGTAATTACAAAAGGATTCTTGAAACGAGGCCAGGTATTGAAGAGTGAATTGGAATGGAACGCGTTGCATGCTATCTTTGATTTAATCGAACAGACCGTTTCAGTTGGGGCAATTCTACATTTTTGCTCCGGCATCGTCAAGATCTGGTGCGACATCGCTTGATTAATTGCCGTCGACGTCTTCGTTCCCCCTCCCCCCTCCCGAACTGATTGATTACATTGTAATCTTGTTTGTGACTTGACTGATGTTGGGACTTGTATCTGAGACGTGTTTTTCATATTATTTTTTTCGTGATAATTAGCTGTTCCGGTCCGTTATTTATTTTTACAAAGATTTATCGTTATCCGGGCATTAAGCTCGGTTTTTGGGCGGTACAGGTATTTTGACGCTTGAAAAGATGAACATAATACAATTTTTGGGCAATGGACTATAATAATTTCACTTATTAGTAATAGTGAAAAACTGCAATGAGGTAATGAGGTCTCCTTTCAGCGGTTGCTGGTGCAAGGGAAAGTCGAGCAAAAGATCTCGTGGACGATCTCCAACACGATGGACCGACCCCATAAAATCTGTGACTCACTCCAACATAAATGATTGCTCTCACTCTGCTAAACATCGTGCCACATGGCGTCGCATCGCGAGAGCATCGGGATCACACGATCCGACTGATGCATAACCACGACCACTCTGTCAAGAGTGTACGACTAGGAAGAAGAAGAAGAAAAAAAACTACAAAGTAAGTAGCTCCTTACCGTCTTAGTGTCTTATAGATGCAGTCATGGTCTTAATTATACTGCCATCACGACTAAAATGTGTTCAGTTACAAGAGTTGTTCCGTAATAAGATTTTCACTTGGACTTCACATCATCACAAGGTAGGTAGGTAGTGGCATTGTTCACGTAATGATATAGGTGGTTAATTGCTTAACGCCAAATGTGTAGTAAGCTCGTAATAACGACTGGAACAAGTAAAAAATAGAGCAAGACAAAATTGGAAAGGTGTAAAAACTTTTGTATTGAATATATAATAACAATAATCAAAGTTAATAGATTTTGGCGTTACCTTAAATTTTATGTGGAGGTTGTTGTTCCCATAAATGAAAATGGACATCATATAATAACATAGTATTGTTTTGATATTGTGAAAAATAAATGGTGTAGCACAAGTACCTTTTTTTTTTCCAAGGCAGTTAAAAATTAAATTGCCTTTGAAGATTAAATGTTGAAAAATAATTTTATTTAAGTGATCTAATATTTTTTTTATAAAAGAACTTACAAAAATCTTTCAACTAGAAATAGGACGAGACAGACAGATTAAAATTCAGTAGTTTTTAAAAGCTTTTCGCTATACTTAGAATTCTGGTTGATTTTTCATCGTCTGTGTTAACTGATGTTATTTACTGTTCTATTTGCTATGTTTAATAATATATAAAAATATTCTGACCGCTCTCGACACGTATGTACACCTTTCATCCTAGATGTGTCCCCAAAAATTTTATCTAGTCAAACTATTAGAGTTCAATGGCAATAGAGCTGGTTGAAACGGCTCATCATCGCTACGTTCACATCATACTGTCTGTTCTCTCACATATCAACTACAACTACAATTCTCAGCTAAAGTCTCCCCACTTTAACCAGCCTTTTACAACATACATACAAACTAGGCACGATCGTATTATCCGGATATTTCGAAGTGAACTAACCAGTAGCCCTAGCGTGACATACGCAAAAACGATGGCACAACCACATGCTCCGATTAATATCATTTTATACATACACACATATAACCGAAATGTGAATGATTATTTTTATTCAGCTCCACAGCAGAATAGGGAAGAATAACGCAGCGATCGTTAGCGCTTGTCGAGAGATCGAAGAGATTTTTGAAGCACCTTTTCCTTTACCACACAATAAACTTTGCAATGCTCACTTCCTAGTAACTTTGTACAATAAAATTGTGAATTCACGTCTCAAAATGTGTAATGGTATTCACGTTGTGGAGTCTATCAGCTCCGCTTACCGCTCATTATCAGCAGGATGGTGATCGATTATTCAACCTCTAAAAGAACAGAAAGACGAACGTATACAATTTTTAATATTGTTTATAAAATGCACTTGATAATACCAATCTGAAATGCTATTCTAACCCTCAAATTGGGTTATACTTACAAATTGACATCAGGTGAGCCATTACCTCGTTTACTCATCTGAACCAATAAAAATAAATTACATTCGTAATGCGAGTTTGGTCGCGATGATTCAGCATATACAGTTACCCAATTCGATTGGGTATCTCCACGTTTTTTTCCGGTTTGTGTGAGATTGATTGATAATTTCCACTGATCTAATGGAAAAAATAACAGATTACTTTGGCAAAGTTTATTACTAGCTTTTATATACGTGCACAGTTAGTTATCATGATAATATAGAATTGATTAATCAAGAATTCTTGAAAATATACAAAAGAAATAAATTCGCTCAAACCTAAACAAAAAAAAACTTGATGTCGGAAAGTATACTTTCATACAATAAAATACAATCCAAATTTATACTACGAGTATTTATACAATTACAAACACACGTCATGTACCTAACTTAGGGAAATTATGATGTGAAATAAGCGTACAATGTCCATTATGTTACAATTAATTATTTATGTTTACTTAATTTATTACAGAGCACTTCAATTATGAACTTTCTCATTATTATTTTGCTTGTACTATGAATTACGTTATTATTATTTTACTTTAATCTAATCGTAATCAACATTTACCCATACGCGCCCACTATACAGCACAACTACAGTACAATCTTCTTAATGGGTTTGCAGATCCATCACGGCACGCTTCGCCTACACTATTTAGCTCCCACACAAATGCTGACTAGACTCCGCTACGGAATCCTACACTAGATATGGAGATATCGTCTCCAGCGTTCCCACTAAAAGCCTATTTACATTAAATTTGGCGAAAATCCATCTCAATTTATCTTGAGAATTCATGATACTGTAAAATTCATTATTCACGAACCGTGGATGCAATTTGGTGAATATCTGAAATTAAAAATATATGTAATATCATCTACAAAAACTACTTGTCGTGCAAACGATTTCATACGTGTCTCTTATTGAAGGATTTGTAGGAAGGCTATTAGTCGAATTTCCATAACCCATTCTGGTTTCAGTAACGATATCATCTTAAGTGAAACAAACGACCAGATTACAAGATCGCGAAGAAACAAAGCTTCAATTTTTTAAAGCCACTACAAGTGGGTTAAACAATAAAATTAACGATATCGTGTCAAAAATCGAAACGTGTACGCAAATAAAGTCTTACGGAGTAACCGAATTCAGTAGCAGATTGATGAAAATCAACGATTTCTGGGAAACCAACAAAGTTTCCCTGACAGATTACACAAGATGAAATAAATCAAAACGTCCAAAGCTTTTACGGTACGTCGGTATATATTTTATTTATAACTCAATGAAACCTTCTGAATTAATCTTTTATATTTATTTTTCCATCAATGTATGGCCTAAGACAGACTATTCGAATACATTTTCGAGGTTACGTTTTAATTTAGGAAGTATTTTTACCTTTATGAGTTTTATTATATGTTAATTGTATTTTACAATGTTCAGACACTTTTTGAGACTTTTTTTAAATAATACGAACCTACATTCAATTTACCTTCAGCCTTGATTTTTAAGTGTTGAGTACGTATTTAAAAAAAAATCGTCTGTGAATTTTTCAATTCACGCATTTCAATTACATAAAGCGTCTCGTCATTCAGATAACTGCGCGCTTCGAGTAATTATATTTATTAACGTATTTTTTATTTTTATAATTTGAATCTTTTGTAAAATATTGTGTTTATGATACGATTTTAAGAAATACAGTCATAATAATAATCAAGAACAAGTCACGCAAGGTCATCCGGCCCCAAGTTGAGATTTCCTATACTATGGGAATCGGAAACCAATATAATTGTTTATAAGTTTAAATTTATACGTATATAGATTATAAGCACCTAGACAAAGAGCAAAAAAATTTATTCATCATACGAATTTTTGCGTAATGGAGGAATCGAATCTACTGTTAGCGGAGCAATCAGACGCGTTAACTACTGCACTACGGAGTCAGTCAAATAAAAAAGAAATGCAATTCTGCTTTCTCGAAAATTTATTCACAATAAAACTTTTTTGAACCCAAAGTATCAATAAAAATCAAACGAAACTCCAATTCGCAGTGGATCCGACAAGATAAGATAGGGTCAAATGAGGATCCCTCTCGTTTTTTGATACGGGTCTAGCGGAATAAAGTTTTTACTTTCCGCTTGCTAATATTGAATGCGGATAAACACTATATTATCTACAACAAAGGTCAATCCCGAATTGTTTCATGCCGATGGGAAAATAAACATTTGCAGTTGCCCTCTTAAAGAAAGCGAAGTTAAAGGCTTGAATTAAGACTTCAGTTTTCACTCGACCGAAAAAAAAAACAACTAATTGTCTCATCGTACCCGGACAGTTCACTTTTACCCAAAAATGCTACGGGCTAATTATCAAAGTCCTTTTTCCTTATCTTCCCTCGATACTTTTAGAAGCGGAGTGCCTAACACAAAGCAAATTGCTAATACCCGATAGCTCTGGGAAAGGGCGCAGAATGGCCCATTTCCTGAAGGAGCTTTATCTTTTTCTTTTCTCGTTGCAGACAGTGGAGGTTCTATAGGTATGTGAATGAGTAGTGAGTAGGCAAGACGTTCGTGGTTCCCCTAATACGAGTTTAACTTTTGCAATACCATCTCGCTACGACGTCTCTACGTCGTAGAGCTCTAGCTACGCCGTAGTGTCATAATATTATTTCTGAACAATTTTTTGTTACAAATTACTACAGTATAAAGTATTTTAAATCGTTCTATTATATTTTTTGTAACGGCTATCTGGACGAAATCGCTCGGAGCAATTATCGCTAGTTTAGTTTTAATTAATTTACCTCAATATACACTTGCTTTTGTAAATACTAAATACGAGCCGAAGGAAGAACTGATTAAGAGTTTATAATTTTGTATTTTTTGCGTTTTGTCAATTTGAACTCATTATTTTAAATAGTTAACAAATCGTAAGTAATTATTTGGTTGAGTGACAAAGTAATCGTTTGCTTGAATGAAAAAAATTATGTTCATATCTAATTGAGCGAGCTATTACAGGCAATCTTTGAAAAATAAAATTATTTCATTTTAATTATTTTACCGATAATCAAAATGAAAACCTTTTGTTCAGCATAGCAACCTAGATATAGGACTACTTCTTTCTTGATCCATTTTCTTACCTAACTGCCCCTACATCCTGTCATCGCTGTCCCGCTGTCCTCGTATCAAATTCGTGCTTACTGCGATGTACCGCCATTGCTAAAGATTTCCATTCTCGAAGAATTCTACCTGTTTGTGCAGAAAAATGAATAAAATAATACTTTTTGAAAAGAAGGAGTAGCGGATAGAAGTTACGGTGTCAATTGAGTCAATGTAGCCTTTTAAACAGTACAAACCGTGAGTTCATTTATCCAAGTTAGCGAATCTAAAAATGCATTTAAAATGTTTAAGTTAATTGCTTTATTTTCAGGAATTCTCATGCAACTCATCTTCTTTTATTATATCTTGTTCTTCTGTAGCTTTTTTTATTGCACTTGTAGGCAGACGAGCATACAGCTCACCTGTTGGTGAGTGATGACCGTCGCCCGACTTCAGCAATGCCAGAGGCAGAGTCAAGCCGCTGCCTACCTTTAAGTACACTTCAAAAGTCTCGTTTGAAGAAGGACATGTCGTAGCGCTCGGGAAACACCGTGGAAGGGAGCTCGTTTAAGCATAATGGTATGTGGCAAAAAGATCTCTGGAAACTCACTGTGGATTAACGCAGTGTCTTCAGGTAGTATGGATGAACTCTACTACTACACAGTTCTATTAAACATAAAGCTAAATATTGTAAGCAAAATTTTTACTAATTAATACTTGGGAAAGGCTAGATATGTACAGCAACACCGTAGCTATGAGCAGAAAATAAACAAAAAAAGCTAGTTTAAGAGAGCTAGCTATGAGTGCTTTAGTCGCACAGATTTTCCGAGAATTTCTAATTTAGCTGAGAATTCGTTCACACTTAGACGAAAAAGGTATTCGTAACATTTCGCTTGCAATTTTTATATTTTTCAATGTTCCTGTATACTAACTACCATATGTGTTCTTTTTGTTTTTGTATATAAAAGTAACTACGAAAAAAAGTTAAATGTATTTTATTAAGGTGTAATTTCCCCATTTCCATTTCCAATAACAATTTTCTCGAGACGGGAAAAAGCGGTGTAAAGACTGCTTGGTAGTATTTACACCTAATTAATGTGTTCCAATCGTGTACATATTAGTCATCAACGTCCTGCTGAATTCACTTGCGAAATAATCAGAATTTAATATTTGAAAATCGGGATAACCTATATTTCATGACATGATATACCTTGAACTTCAATACTATCATTTGATTTTGCTTTGATAAAAAAAAATTTTTTTTTATTGCTTAGACGTGTGGACGAGCTTACAGCCCACCTAGTGTTAAGTGGTTACTGGAGCCCATAGACATCCACAACGTAAATGCGCCACCCACCTTGAGATAAGTTCTAAGGTCTCAGTATAGTTACAACGGCTGCCCCACCCTTCAAACCGAAACGCATTACTGCTTCACGGCAGAAATAGGCAGGGCGGTGGTACCCACCCGCGCGGACTCTCGAGGTAACTTAAAACCATAAAAAATATTGAGCGTAATAAATGTCAATATTCAAATCGACTAATCATATAATTTATTGTTTAATATAGAAAGCAGGGGTAAGGTTCGTGACAATACTACAAAACTATCCAAGAATATTGAAAATGCATGACCTACGGGCGATGTGGGACGCCTTGTGCAATAACTCTGTCGCTAAACCTCTGCTATTGCGCTGCCAGTGAGTTTTATGTCTTTGGGTTGAAATTTTCCCGATGAATACTGTTTATTTTATGTTTTGAAATATACAATATATTTTAGTAATGGCATTGTACACAATTATATGCATAAGCGAAGAATTTGGTCTATCTTGGCTTGGATTTGCGGTAGGCAGCAGCTTGGCTCTGCTCCTCGCATTGATGAAGTCCATGGGCGACGGTAACCACTCACCATCAGGTAGGCCGTGTGCTCGTCTGCCTACAAAGGCAATAAAAAAAAATTTGGATATTTATATTTTTGCTGGTGGTAGGATGTTTAGTCCGCACAGGTAGGTACCACCACCCTGTCTATTTCAGCCGTGAAGCAGTAATGCGTTTTGGTTTGAAGGGCGGGATAGCCGTAGCTAAAATTGAGATCTTAGAACTCATGTTTCAAGGTGGGTGGTGGCATTTACGTTGCAGATGTCTGTGGGCTCCGGTAATTACGTAATATCAGGGGGCCGTGAGCATGTCCACCTATCTAAGCAATACAAATTTTTTTTTTGGTGGTACCAAAGACGTTCGTAAGCTGAACGAGTAGGGCACCAACATCCTGCCTGTTTCCACTAATAATATATTCATGGGTTCTAGTTATATAACAAGGCAGTTATTATTACAAAAGGATTGTGTTTCGCTAAAAAAAACAATCTTTCGTAATAAAATATATACACACATATAAAGTATCAAAATTATACCCGACGACAAACACGTGTTTTAAAAGAAATAATGTATGCATTCACATTTCACATGAAACTGATTCAGATAAATCCTAGATTTGGTGAGTTGTTGAATAATATTTTCACAAAAGTGACAAAAGCTTCAAACACACAGACATAAAAATAACAAATCGTTGGGTCAGCGAAAAGGTCAACGACGCCGCTTCATCTCTTCGGATTTGGGAAAAAAAAATGAAACATAATTTCGGGAATATCGTTTTATTTCTCTCTGGCAATTTTGAAAATATTGCCGGTTTCCTTTTACGGCATTCGTCATAGGAAAACGGTTTTTATTATCCCCGTAATTGAACATACCTTCGTCTGTAGATCGAGTAGAAAGGCTGCAGAATCTCGAAGGTCTCACGCGCCCTTGAAAAGGGTCGACAACTGAAAGATTTTACTCCCCGTGTCATATCAATCTATAAAAACCTTTTGGTGATTATTCAGGGCAGTAGCGTATTTCATTTACATATTAAGCCATAGCCTTCAGTACAAGCATATTAAACAGAAGCCACACAAGTGTCAAACGTAATTTCCGAACGTTTGAAGTTCTAGATGAAACCAATTAGCTGCTTCCCAACTTACGTTATAAGAAAACATATTTTATTGTCAATAAAATTGAGTATACTTTGGTTTGTACGTCAAGTAGTGATAGAATAGATTTATTTGTTCTATGTTTTGCCTTCTCCCCGATTAAAAATGAAATTACTACTTTTGCAAAATAACTACATAGCTTCTAATTTATTAAATTAGTCAGTGTAGATTTAAAACAAAACTTGATAAATTTAGCACTTGAGAATAATATTTATGCTCTGTATTCAGAATATATCAAACACAAAACACGTGTACAATATCATTATTCCTCTCTAACATCGCCACAGCACTTACCTCTCCACTAAGCCACTTACTTTGTAACTTCTCCGAGACAATAATGAAGGTAAACAATAACTGTTTTGATATCTCCCTCGCACACGAGGGAATTCCCTAAAAAACCTGTTCTCCCGGTTTCCTCAAACATCTCGTTGTCATATGTGTTCCCCTGCGCGTCGAGCCAACATTGTTGTCAATTCAAAACATCATTCCTTTGTCCTTCTCTCGGGCTCAGAACGTACTTGTACGAATACGTTTTGCAAGTGTGGTTTTTGACATATTTTTTTTGTACCAAAAGATACATTCATTTATTTATTCACTTTTAGAAAGAAAAAAAAACTTTGGAGTTTTTGTACGCAAAAAAAAATTGTGAAGTATAATGAATGGTTCGTAGTGATAATGATTAGTAATTTTAAAAACTATAATTTATTTTTGTTATTTTTTTTTACTTTTCAAATAATCTATAATATAATTTTAAACTACAGAAAATTTGATATATTTTTATTTAAAGAAAAACCTCGAGTATTTAATACCTTTAAAACTTTTTAGTTTTAAAAAACGTTTTTCTTTGGACGTATTCACTGACCTGTCTGTCATTCATTGAAGAGTTCAGCTTTGTATTTAATAATTGCTTAATATAATCATTTAAGAAAGAGATTAAAGGCTTTAAATGTTGTTTTCTTAGTATATTACAGAAAACGCAATAAGTATTTTTAATAGTTTGTTCAATCATTCTAGAATATTCCCTAACATTATATTAATACATATATTATAATACATAATAATTGGAGATTATTTGATTTGATAAATAAAGCCTTTATTTTTGATCCGTAAGAAATAAACCAAAAAAATCTGCTAATCTAAAATAATGTAGCCCTAACGATAACAATTTGTTTTAAAACTTCCAAGAACCTCAGTTCTCATCCGTACACGGGAAAGAACTTTAGATTAACCAATATGTATGTGTCGGTGAAGTTTTTCTTGATAGATTAAATTCCCTTTTACTGACTACGCTTTCTCTCTGAAAATAGAATGAAAATATGAACTGTCTGCTGTAAATATTCAGGGTTTAATTTGTTAAAAATGGTACCTACTTATATTCTTTACAATTATGGAAAAACCCATCTAGCGTGTTCGTATGGGAACATCTTTCACAATAAAGTAAAAAGTTATTTTATTTTATTTATTGCTTAGATGGGTGAACGAACTCATAGCCCACCTGGTGTTAAGTGGCTACTGGAGCCCATAGACATCTACAACTTAAATGCGCCACCCACCTTGAGATATAAGTTCTAAGGTCTCAGTATAGTTACAACAGCTGCCGCGCCCTTTAAAGCACTTCAAGTATAGCCGTTAACACTAAATAGATCGTAACTTTGTATGTCTGTATATCCAAATAAAACAGTTCATAGCCACCGGGATACGAGTCTTAGTATTCGATTTAATATATAATATATAAATAGTCATATAGCTTTAGAAATTTCATAGACGGAAACCTAAAAATATCCCTTAAAAATATATGAGTGCAGGCTCAATCAATTAATTCAACGGTAATTAAATTCTTATCTTTGTGCGCGTTTGTTTTCTTGTCCTATGTTATTCTTATATCATGGAAGTCATACAAGTCGTATGGCATACGTAATTATTAAGAAAAATGTACACCTAGGAGAGTCTTGGTTAGGGCCACCTGAGTCTTATTCGTAAGATCCTCTAATATGTATAAACATTAATATCTCAGATCACGTACATTATTTGTTTGAGAATGTTCCGTCGCGAATCTGATATTTTGTTCCACATTTATAATACAATTACTGAGTTCGTTGGAGTCTGTTGTTCATTTCAGAAGCAGTCGTACGTTGGCATGGCAATAACGGGCGTGCATTACAAAAGTAAAGTGCTAGGAATTAGTGCTGTATACCTTGATGGTTAAGTCTGCGCTTTCAAAAGTTGCTGGCACTTATCAAAATCTAGTCCGATCACAGAAATAATAATTAGGTCATATTTTTATCTGGCTCTGTTCAAATATTAATATCAGAAGTTTAAAATCTTAAAAAAGAAGCTTGAACAACAAACCCAACTAAGAGTTAATTAACGTTCTTCTATCCTGGTGATACTGTTGAGGATATTAAAGCGAAGTTATCAAATTATTGTATTGTCATCGGTCAATGTTAATTAAGGCTTTTGCAAATTGTCATGTCAATCAGACGTCTAGAAACTTACGTCTAAAGGTTCCATTACGAGCAAACTAAATATAGATAAAAAAAATTATTGCTTAAGTGGACTTAACACCGGGTGGGCTGTGAGCTCGTCCACCCATCTAAGCAATAACAGAATTCTATAGTTACAACGGCTGCCCCACCCTTCAAACCGAAATGCATTGCTGCACGGCAGAAATAAGCAGGGTGGTGGTGCCTAGCCGTGCGGACTCCCAAGAGGTCCTACCACCAGTAATTACGCAAATTATAATTTTGTGAGTTTCATTTTTACTACACGATGTTATTCCTTCACCGTGGAAGTCAATCGTGAACATTTGTAAAGTACGTATTTCATTTGAAAAATTGGTACTTGCCACCGGGATTCGAGCACCGGTGCATCGCTAGAATGTTACCGAGAATTTTGTTCATGTAAATAATAGTGAATGCTTGTAAACTGCTTTCAAATTACACACGACTTCCTGAAAAACTGAAAATCGACGTGTACAGTCTTTAAATTGAACTCAGACTGAAGCATCAATGACACTGATATCCTACCTTAAATGGACAGTTTAAAAAATATCACTTTTGTTTTATCGGATGCACTCGTTCATTCACAAAACGAAAATCAAAATATATTTTAACGACGGCTATTAAAGTAGTTAATTTATATTTCTACTTCAGGTACAAGTCACTGTTATTTTAGGCCAAGTATTCAATTTTTCCTGTTAGAATAAACATAATCTGATTCTCCTAAGAAACAATAAATAATAATATTGCATAATTGGATACTATTAAATTTGAGGTTCACCGAACGTTGAATTTCGGAGTATTAATGAATATATTATATTAAAATTTTTGGATTCCTTAGAATATTGGTTTAATAAATAATTTATACATGAAGCAATGACGAAGTTCATAAATCTCATTACTCGTCTATTTTAGAAGTTGAACATAATGAAATAAGTTCGAATTTCGATCGAATGAAATAGTTCTCGCTAATAATTACAAAGCGTTGTTAATTAATGATGAACGAAATTAATTCGTACATTGGGTGTTCGACGTTTTGTAATTTATCATTCTCCGATCAGAATCATGCCCGCATCTGGCTGATTTCAAATGTTTTAAATCCTACTTCAAAATTTCGACTAGATTTTTGACGTAACAACGTCTTATAATTCGATGGAGCCGGCTGCACGCACGAAAAAACATGACTCATGCGGCGTTACCTCGCTCTGAGGCGTTCCATTTAAGGCTTGAAGTGCAAGCGAGAGCGCGCAACGAGCGACAAAGAGGCACAATCGGCCTCCGCGTTCGGCAGCGTTCGACATCTGTCTCTCTCCTACTTGAGTGAGCGATGCATCCGCGTGGACAGCTCCTAAACAATAATACATTTACATGTTTTCGTCAAGTATGAAGTTCAGTGAAAAGTGAATGTGGTGTCAATTGTTTATAGCAACGATAATTGCGATAGTTGAAAAATGAAACCATTCCATCAGTATTTTCTTATGACGTTGTCACGTTCAACTATCATCAGTAAACCGACTTTACAGATAATCGATTTTTTTACTGACTTAGCGCGAAATGATTAAATCGATTTTTTTCTTTCTGTTTCTTGTTTTAAGTCCAAAGAGCTCCGCGAGACATATGAGAATTGGTATTCACACGAGCAAGCTATAGTCAATGACAATGTCCTGACGGTCGAAGACTACTCATTTGTTTTATCTAGTAATGAAAAAAATTTCACAGTTTTATATGTTTGCGTAAAAGAGTCGTTTTCAATTTTGCGGCCAAAAAAGTAACGATTACATGAATTTAAACTTTCTCTAATTATCCATTTTTTGTATTTAGGCATGTTCAGAATAAAAAATGCTTCATCACAATCAAGTCAATCACTCATTTATTGATAATATTATATAATATTAATTTATATTTTTCATTTTACGCATTTTATAATGCCAACACGGATGACAATTCAATAGGAACTTTTTTAAAAAGCTTATAAATCGTTTTTCACGTCATCTAAGCAATAAAAAATAAAAAAAAGTTAAGTTTTTATCTCATATTCATGTCGTAATGATATTATTCATATAATTTTTTTGACATGTTACTTACTGACTACAAAGTGAAATGTAAAAGTACATACGTAAACCATTTCGCTAATCTATGATTACGCTTCCATATATCTTTGATGTTGGATTCGCACGGAATTTTCCCATATAAAATCCTGGCACGTAGGCCTTGATGATCCGTATGTTAATATCCGGTGCGATAACCTGAAACGGGCTAATGTATGTAAGATGAAAATTGAACGAGTAGGTGAATAAACTCGCTGAATACAATAAGGGTAACAATCAATCAGCACGTCTTTAGTGATGTAAATAAAAGGCATAAATTTGGTTATTTTTTTTTATACTGTTACTTCAATACTTTCTTTTTCAGTACAACTATTCTACTTTTAATTTAGTTGTAGTCTTCAATGTAAGATTGTTTTTGTTTTTAAACTACTGGAAACAAATGACGCACCGTTACGTATTAAATAGATAATAAGCACTCAGACAAATCAAATAAATAAAAAAATTCAACATAAATCAAAGTACACACTTGTTGAACGTCAAAAAGAAATACCGCCAAATTGCAAAAAAAACTTGGTCATCACACAAATGCTTACCCAATATGGGAATCGAACCCAGGATCTTCGGCGCGCAGTCAAGGCCGCTACAACACCACCACTGAGTCAGTCAATTATCCTTGTCATATTTTTTTAATTATACTTTGATAAACACGCGTTCCTTACAGTAACAGAAACACGAAAACTATATATGTCATTGTCGTACCGAGCAGCTATGATTACCGCGGATAAGCCGGTGAATCGAAACCGATCTACCGCATCCAATATTCCATTAACAGCTAAAAGAAAACTCCCCTCGCGAGTTCGGATGCAAGCTTCACACGTTTCTCGCCGATAGCGACGCTGTCATTGAAGCGTGAAGAACACAATGGCATATCCTCAGGCGACAGAAATGTACGTACATACGCGTTACAATATTCTTAACGAACCACTCAATATGTTTTCGAACTAAAATGAATTTTTAAGTGATTGGTTAATTTCAATTTAAATTTGTATTGAACGTCTATTTAATAGATACAATCAACAGGTATCAGTATCTGTCGGTGAATACAATAAATCTGGAAAAACCTGAATGGAGCTAGTAATGTAAATTTTCAACAAATCTTCAACCGGCCGTGGGCTGATTAAAAACACAAGACCAGAAAAAAATCTCTTTTTTGCCTTAGAAACCTACAGCAGCGTTGATAGCGATATCTATTATTTAGTATAAATTATGTAAATAAAAACTTTGTATCCCTTTTTACGAAAATTGCGCGGACGGAGGAGTATGAAATTTTCCACACTTATAGAGAATATAGAGAAGAAGTGCACAATGCTATTTTTTTTTTAAATAATGCATAAAAGATACATTAAATCAATAAAGAAAACATTACACACACTATATACCATGTATTTGACGCACACCCGCATGCAAACAATTTATTGTCAAACTTTTGTTCTTGACGTCTGTTGTCAAATTGAGATTAAATATTGTTTGTTTTTGTTTTTTTTTTTTTATAGTGTACTCTTGGCGAAATTTGTGATTATAGAAGTATAAAATTCCAATTAATTATAGTCGAATTTCGACTACTGCGAGACCACTAGTTTAGTATAAATCAGGTAAGTAAAAAGCTGAAAGACAGATAAATTAAGTCTAGGCTATTTGAGAAGTGTGTTAAAGCATGTACGATAATGAAACGATGTGTGTCAATTATTAAGTAATATGCTTATTTGTTACTATATTATGAGTTTATTAAGAGATAAGAAACATGGAAACATTGTCTATTTTGTAAACAATAGTATATATGAGTCGTCTATTATCAAAGGTGGCAATCTGTGCATTTGGACAAAAAAATGTTATTGATATGTCAATACAGATTGATTTGAATATAATCGTCTCCTTCAAAGAATACGGTTCAAAACCTGCATTAAATAAAGTATTAACTTAACCTGTTATTTATCTAAGATGTCGTTTAGAAGAGTTTTGTGACTGCCAATGGAATACAAAGTCAATAATTCGTTTTTCTGATTTTCCAATAATTGTCCAAAAGTCACATTGCCGGCTTTGATAATAGTCGACTCATATATGAATTTTATGGACTTTCAATTTAAATGTAAAGTTACTGTAGTCAACTCTCACGGCTAACTCCCGTGCACTTTGTATGATCACGTTAAGACGAATTTTAGTTACGCCAGCCACGTCCGTGCCATCCAAAGTCTGGCTACCGACGACTAGTCGCTATATAGCCACCCTTTCAACAGTAGCTGGTACGGTTATGCAATTTTAGACTTAATTAGAAAATAGACATAAATTATGTATCTATAGATTTTCAATTGAATTTCCAGTCTTACTTAAAATTTCAACTGTAACATTAATTGGAAATGGACCAAGTTTTAATTATATTTCAGAATAAAACTAATGCTCTTAGATATACACCTCATTACAGAAGGTAGGATCGCAACTCAACAAAGAATATTGTTGCGGAGTAATTTAAACTTCGGTGTATTCTAAAGTAAACTTGAGAATTTATCGCCCTCGAGGAATTAATGTGCTTACAGAATATGAATGTTAATTAATGACTCTTGTTACATAAAACGTAGAAAGAACGAATGAGGAAAAACACAGAGGAAAATAGCGCGTATAATTTATTAATTTGGACATTTCCCGTTCGCGCGGCAGCTGTAAATGGGTCGGTCTCTAAAAGTACACAAGCACCAGTGTTTTTTACTCGTGAAGCCTAGAACGAATCTTGCATTTTTCGTCCGAACAAACAGATCGTAAGACGTTGAGATTTTGCGGAAAAATAAAATTTATATATAAACAGTTTTGTCATTATTACCGTTTGTTTGAGTACTTAACTAAATACTCGTATTACAAATCAATTAAACGTATTTCTGTATTTTCCATTCAAAATGAGAAACTTGTCTTAATTTTAATGTGAAACAATTTTGGCTTAATATGTACAGGTGAGGTAATTATTGAGTTCATATCACAAAAGAAAATATTAGAACAGGGAGGGATGTGATTATGACATTCATTTTCCAATACACTCATGATCCAAGGTATATTAAGTCGTAAATTATACGAGAACAATGGTTATAAACTAAATTTAATGAGGCTATATAGTTCAATGACTTAAGAGAGTCAATTAAATGTTATAAAAAATCAGCTGTAAACATCATAAAAAGACTTAGAAACATCAACCGTACGTTTCAACTCGATTTTATGATTTCGTTACGATTAGAGTTACGATTTACAGGAATCGCTCAGATAAACCTGATTATGCGGTTACCAAAGTTGATAGGTACAACATGAACCCCACGAGCGTGAGATTTGAGGTATAACAATGACGCGGTACCTTATCCTTAGAACCGAAATGCATTATTACCAGCTTGGGCTCGTAATTAACATAAAAGTGGTTTCTTAACAGGTATATACATTTAATTATAATAATTGGTACCCATCTGAGTGATTACTGGAGTCACTCGATATAATTACATCCTGTGTGTCATCCATTAGACGACGATTTCAGAACTTATTAGATTTCAGAACTTTTTACTGGTGGGGTAGGACCTCTTGTGAGTCCGTGCGGGTGGGTACCACCACCCCGCCTATTTCTGCCGTGAAGCAGTAATGCGTTTCGGTTTGAAGGGTGGGGCAGCCATTGTAACTATACTGAGACCTTAGAACTTATATCTCAAGGTGGGAGGCGCATTTACGTCGTAGATGTCTATGGGCTCCAGTAACTACTTAACACCAGGTGGGCTGTGAGCTCGTCCACCCATTTTTACATTCACTCGCTGTCTATGGAATTTGGTACCATGTGATATCAGTTTGGCTCTGAACTGGCTCGTCTACATGTATAAAAACAATTTAGTAGAAACTCGATCTATTTGTCATCAATCAAACGGTTTATGTTGTTTGAAAAACACATATTTTTCATGCACATTTATTTCACAATAATGTTTCAAATAAAATTGTACACGCTCATCTAGTATTTAAAAGATATGGTGAAATTGTAAGTTCTCTTAAAATTTAATTAAATTAAAAAGTTTGTAATTGTAATTATTGAAATTGTCAACAGCGACAGTTACTAAAGCATTTACTGTTTACAGTAACTCCATTAAAACATCAAAGATATCGGAACGACTTAATGAATGTAAGAATCCAATAGAACAATACTCCGCCCCCCCTGAATCCTGCCGTGAAATATGATAAAAGACTTTTTTTTTTAAATCAACGCATTTACGTATTCAAAGCGCAGTCGTCGCAAACATTTTTGTCGTGTTGGTCGAATAAAAGTCTGGGAGGCATTCAAATCACGTGTACGATAAGGGCCACCGCTTCCCCTTGGCTTACAGTGACTTTAAAGTATATTGTAGTCACTTGCGCCGGTTATCCGGGTGCAGGGGCGCCGCAACTTGGTATTCGCCTCGTGCTCGCAAACTTCGCGGAGCACGTCTCAGCGCCAGAGGTTATTTGCATCTCACCTTTACGTTTCCCCGCCATTATGTGTCATATTGTAACATTATTTGAGTATTCATTCGACTGTATGACGTGACCGTTTTAGATTTGTTCTAACGACATGTTTGATCATGCTCGATATACAAAATGGTTTTAAGAATTAAAAACGAAATGAGCTATTGCAGGAGGGCAGATGGATGTGAAATAACGATATTATTTTGTACAGGCATAGATGCATGAAAAGATAGTTTGCGGCAGGAAATTTACGAGGCATAATGAAAAATAAAATGTTTAATATTAAGGAACAGTCGCCTGAGCATGTCGACGCGTCGCCACACCGTGCACACTACTACATAATAATATAGACTGTGTATAATTGTGGGGTGGGCCAGTGAAACAGTTGATCACTTCACACAAACTTGATTCTTTATTTCGACTTAATCTATGTAACTAAAATATAAACGTCTTGCTTCTTCAGAGTTACACCGCGTTCGTCTGCCTTAGCGTCCGGCAACTACCCTCCTCTCGCTTAAGAAATAATTCTAAGTGTTCCGCATTCATTCGCCCATCTTTCTCACTTCCTAACACGACATCTCCTATCTCTCCTATTCATCCATATCGGTATGTTCCGTTCCTACATATATGTACATACATCTCATAGCTAGGCGATGCGTCGCCACGGCGTGCGTCGCCACGCCTGCAATCGGTTTTACGTGCGACTATATATGTTTCACATTAAAAAAATAGACATAATAATATATATCGATCAACTCCACGATATTTGAGGTCGAACGATATTTAAATCTGTGCTCTAACATAAAATCTAAAGGTATAAAGGACAGAAAATATCGCGTAATAATTCGCGTACCCGATCGTCGAGAGTTGCGCAATAAACCGCCAAGTCTCAAAGTCGCGGAGGTGGCTATTCGAAAACTAATAAATTTTGCTGGGACGCTGAATTTATTTGATAAACGGTTGAGATAAAGATGCGGTAAAACCGAGTCTCAACACTGCGGTCAGCGTTAAAGAAAAACCGAACGTTTCCGCACATGCGCTCCTTACATACACGACGTGCCGATAAAATCGTTCCTTAGATTCCCTATAACCAGTATTTCAGAACGTAACAAAATTTACACGATCATTTATATGTATATGTTTGCGTGAATAGTTTGAGCGGAAATCCATTTTTATTTCTTGAAAGATTACGGAGATCTCCATGTGCGCTGCTGTCTCGCGAATCGCGTCGTGAGGATAAGCTGTGAAAATGCTGCACTCTATCGATATAACAAAATAAGAAAACGTGTAATGGTAAAACTATCCGTGCTTGGAATTTTCAAATACAACAAATGCATTTAGATTTAAATTAAAAAAAAACGGCTTAATCGAGTTTGTTTTGGGTTTTGGGTGATTTGAATCTAAAATACAAAAGTCTACGTAAATCCAATTTATTGGATACCTTTTACAAGACAAATATTGGTTAAGCTTTTATTACAAAGACCCCGCGTTCTTAAAACACTTGAATTATTTTAGTATTCATGATGTAAAGAATATCTGAAAATGTTAGAAACAAAACTTTCAATGATTTATGAGAAAACTTACCTGTTACATTAGAAAGTTTGGTACGTAGATAAAATACGTTAGTAGCTATTTATAAGCTTAAAATGGTAAATGTAAAATTGTTTTTCTTTTCAAATTATTTTATCACTGAAGACAGATATTTGAGCCGGCGGCCCGATCCACCTTTTATTAAAAATCTAATAGTTTTTATTGCAGTAAGCTTCACAGAAGATTTTAAACTATCATGACTTTGTCACCAATTCGGACTGCATTTTGAAACTCAAAGCTTGATCATTTCTAAATAGATGTACATCACAAAAAAATTACATTTAAAAAATATGACTTGAATAATCTTAAATGGTTACGGAATCCATATGTATAGTGAAATGAATGCCATCCTCCTTTGCCCTGACTTTTGAAGTGGGGTAAAGTATAGTGAGGAAGTAACTGTCAGATAAATAGGGCTTAAATGCAATAATTGCTTATGGCATACGTGGCCACACAGTACCAAATACGGCCTAAGAAATTAATCCATTCTTCATTGTACAAGAAAACAAAAAGTTACGATCTTTATGGCCTCAAAATAGAGTTTTTAGGAAACCAATTAGGAAAACGGAGTCATGAAAAAATATAACCTATAATGAACACCTTTAAGGTTTTCTTACACACACAATTATGCTTAGAGCAGTAATGTTTCCCAAAAATACTATAAAAATATTAGGTAAATTGATTATAGCATTCAAACTATAATATTAAACATTTGAACATATGTACTTAAATTATCTACATCCATCGTATACATTAATTAAAATAAATTTCTGATGTTAACTTAAAGAGAAGCTAAAAGAAAACCGGTCCCAAAACGAAAATAAACTAACAAAAAAGGACCATTAATTTATATTGGTGTTGGTGGTATTATTGTTAAATAAATACTTAATTTCACTGATAAAATATTGTTAGTTCTTTTCGTGTGCAAAGAAACGAAAAGGTTATAGTAATCGGCAAACTTCTTGAGCAAATGACCTTGACTGCGCAGAACCGAATTTTAGATCACTTTGGTGGTGAGGGTGAGGCGCGACGGCAGGGGAAATCGTATCGAGCGCGTTATTGGTAAATCAGTCGACCCTTGCGTCCCGCACCGCGCCCTCATTCCGCTTGCTCCCAAAAGTACGCTTGCGTACAGTGGAAAGTCTATCGTTATTAATCGTTAAGTTATTTGTTATAATTGCTTGTGGACTTTGTTGCCATTGCTATTTGTTGAGTGTTTGTTGATTTTTTATAAAACATACACTATGCCGTGACAAACTGGTGTAGTACTTAAAAGAAAGGGTAGAAAAATTGTGTACGACGTATATTGCTTCATTATAAAACAGGGGAAGAATGATATGGAAAAATTAAAACAGACTTCGGAAGCAACAAAAACATCAGTGAGTACTGTTAGGTGCATTATTAACGAAGCTAAAGGCTCTGGCTTGCTCGCCGTGTTTCGGACTCCGGGTAAGAAAAGATCAGGGAAGAAGAAAGTTACCGGAATGGATAGTTTCGTTCAATCTGTAATAAAAAGATGTAATCATAATAACTACATAACAAGCAGCGAAACTCCGTACCGTAGAAAGGCTTCGAAAAATTTAAGGAAGATATAAATTTTAATGGCTCGGAATGAAGCTTACGACGAATTATGAAAGAGCTAGGCTTCAGATGGAAAAAAAGAACAGAAAATAATCGGAAGCTGGTAAATGAAAAAAGTAACATTCGATTACTACGAATCGAATATCTTCAAAAAATAATTAATTATAGACAAAAAAGAAGACCGAATCGACCGAGTTGTAAACTACGCCTATGTCGACTCATCACGATGATAGCGACTCGGGTGATGAAAACAGTGATGATGATGATGGTCAAGATTATGATAACGAAAAAAAAATTACAAATACCAGCTTCGCTTTAACTGAACCAAGACCTGGCAACAGCTCTAGTTTTGACTTAATAGAAGGAATATCTATTTTACCCCAAGATTAAATGATTACAATTATTAACCTATATGTTTTGTTGATGTTCTAATAAATATATAAATAAATACATATGTTGATTTTAATAATTTAATAGCATTATGACGCAGAGTAAGTAATGTTTTTGCACGTGAGTGTACCATGCGCAAACTTACCCCCACTACGTCAACAAATGCTCAAGAAGTTTGCCGGTTATTATAATAAATATAGTTCTTTTTTTTAAATCAGACGGTAGTTTTCATTATAATAATCGAAATGTTGACGGGACTTTTTGGCGGGAACGCGAGGAGTGAAGTTGTGTGATTTGTTTTATTTTGTTTTTTTAGTATTTCTTCAGGTTTAAATGTGTAATAACCGTGATTTGTTAACTGTTTAATATCTGTGAAAGTGCACAAATATGGGAAAATGAAACAAAGCCGCTGGACGTAACTTGTCGGGATCCTCCAAAAAGTCCACTGAAAAAATCTTAGTAAATGACCACCATTTTACTGAGATTATATTTCATCCCATATTTTTTTTTTTTTTTTGCTTAGATGTGTGGACGAGCTCACAGCCCACCTGGTGTTAAGTGGTTACTGGAGCCCATAGACATCTACAACGTAAATGCGCCACCCACCTTGAGATATAAGTTCTAAAGTCTCAATTATAGTTACAACGGCTGCCCCACCCTTCAAACCGAAACGCATTACTGCTTCACGGCAGAAATAAGCAGGGTGGTAAATAATAAATATTTAACGTTAAAAATGAATGCTAATAACACTTTTTTTACGAGTGTACATGCGTGAAAGTTCACCTGCGGCTATATTCAGACTCGCCAAGTTACGTCGGTCCTATTGTAATGAGCGATTTAGTGGGCAACTTCATTCTGTTAATTTTGTGTCACGGTGCGCGCGCATCGTAAAATTTCACTGTCATCAATTTTTCATAACGCGCCTAAAGAAGTATAACTTCAATAATGAAAACAATAAATCGCAAACGTAGCTTTAATTATTTCACGTTTTAAGCAATTCGTGCATACTTGTTAACTAATCTGGCAAACGCTCTTTGTGTTCTCAAACATATTTATATTGTCTCAGTCTAATCTAATATAAATCATTCCTTGTCCACAAAAACTAAGAAAGAATATTTTTGAAGTTATACTTCTTTAGGCGCGTTATGAAAAATTGATGACAGTGAAATTTTACGATGCGCGCGCACCGTGACACAAAATTAACAGAAATGAAGTTGCCCACTAAATCGCTCGTTACAATACAACCGACGTAGCTTGGCGAGTTTGAATATAGCCGCAGGTGAACTTTCACGCATGTACACTCGTAAAAAAAGTGTTATTAGCATTCATTTTTAACGTTAAATATTTATTATTAATTATATAATATAAAAAAAAAATCAAAATAAAGTATAACTTTTTACGCGCGTACATAAGTACACGCACGCTTTTTTTTGTTAACAATTTCATTGTTATTAACATGTTTCTCAGTGACGGTACCAATACCTGAATATGTATTATTCAAGATAATCCACATCATAATAAGGCCTATGAAGAATAAGCCTGTGTCTCTTTCTCTAACGATAAACGTATAATATACAATGTAGTATTATTCACGTCATATACAAACGGTCTTAAGCTTAAGCTGTGAACTGAAATAACTAAGGGCTGGCAGACAATTGTTATGAAATGACAGACAATTTTTTTTAAATAATGATTTCTATAATTAGACATATTTTACTGATGGTATAGCATCTTGTGAGGCACACTAGTCAACCCTGACTATTTCTGCCGTGAAACAATCATGCATTTCGGCTTAAAGAGTAGGGCAGTCATTATCCTGAGACTTAGAACTCATGTCTCGATGTAGGTGTCGGCTTTTCCGTTGCTGATGACTATGGGCTCCATAATCATCTGACACCAGGTGGGTCGTGAGTTCATCTACCCATCATCATCATTCTCCTGCCTTTCTCCCAGCCACCTGGGGTCGGCGCAACCTGTTTTCTCCTTCCATACTCCTCTATCATATACCATTTCTTCGCTCATTCACCTCTTACACATATCGTCTTTCACGAAATCCATCCTTTTCTTCTTAGATCTACCTCTTCCTCTATATCCTTCCACATTCATAGTTAACACTCTCTTATCAACCTTGTTTTCATTTCGTCTCATCATAAGTCCATACCATCCCATCCCAGTTCATCTACACATCTAAGCAATAAAATGAAAAAAATACTTTAGAAATATACAGATTTGTTCGTACTCATACATATTAAAATAATTGTAAATTTGTGACAAAGTACGTACGACGATCAAATTTTGGTGGTTGAAATGTCTACAAACCAACACAGACTCAGTTTTAATTTGTTTGTAATGGAATTAAGTTTACAGAGCATCGCTTTCGGAGAATTTATATTATCAATGTTATGGTTGAAGTGCTTACGGATTCGCTAAACTACTCCATTGTTCAAACTTCTGAATACCTGCCAACCCTGATATAAACATTGAGCTACAAAGACAGAAGCGCGACGCAGTTTGCATCTAGCTTGACTTGAATCCTAAAATAAACAACAGCTTGAACTGTTGAAAGTTTTAAACTTAAATAAACATTTGTTTGTATTATTACCATTCTATAGAACCAGTTATAAAGAGCTAAATTTGCTTGATCTACACAACCTGTTCGATAGTCAAGTTTGTCTCAGAGAAGCTGAACTTACTTCAAAATATTATTATAGCTAACTACCAGTGAAATTTTGTCGTGAATTGTTAATTAATTAATATTAGAAAATGCAGTCATTTCTCTCACGTGTTTTTCTATCAATCCTTTTCAAACATTTGCCTTAATTACGTGTGATTGAGCATGTCGTTTGTAATCTTATGTTTCGAATTGAGATGTTTATCTATATAATATATAAAAATGAATTGCTGTTCGTTAGTCTCACTAAAACTCGAGAACGGCTGGACAATTTTGGCTAATTTTGGTCTTGAATTATTTGTAGAAGTCCAGAGAAGGTTTAAAAGGTAGATAAGATCGGAATTAAATAAAAATAATAATTTTGTTTTTCCGTTAATGTGTCCCCCGTCGGACGGATTCCTTTTGATCGTTTTAAGTTTATTTTATACTAGCGACCCGCCCTCGCTTCGCTTCGGAAACATTAAAACACACATGAAACCAAAAAAAAAAAAAAATTAAAAAAAAGTAGCCTATGTTCATCAGGGACAATGTCGGCTTCTAATGGAAAAAGAATTTTTCAAATCGGTCCAGTAGTTTCGGAGCCTATTCGAAACAAACAAACAAACAAATCTTTCCTCTTTATAATATTAGTATAGACTAGCTGACTCGGCAGACTTCGTAGTGCTTCAACCGATAAATAAAAGACCTAAACTTTTGTATAAAATAAATATTATAAAGAGGAAAGATTTGTTTGTTTGTTTGTTTCGAATAGGCTCCGAAACTACTGGACCGATTTGAAAAATTCTTTTTCCATTAGAAGCCGACATTGTCCCTGATGAACATAGGCTACTTTTTAAAAAAAAAAAAAATATTTTATTTTTTTGGTTTCATGTGTGTTTTAATGTGTCCGAAGCGAAGCGAGGGCGGGTCGCTAGTCTTATATAAAACTAGATGACCAACAGAATTCCCCTGTGATATTCCTGGCTCCCCAATAACATAACACGAACTAATGTCGTGTTCAAGAACGATGCATACGATTAAAAACTACAATCAATATTGTAACAATTTACGAAAATAATTACGATTTTTTTTAAATTCACACAGTTACTTGTAAATTGGTATCCGCATGTGTCTTTTCCCTTATGGGTACGACACTAGGTGAAACGTCAGCTGATTCCTGTTCATAACAAGTACTTCGGACACGTGGCCCGACAAAATCCTGAGAACTTGGAAAAATTAATAGTTGTAGGTCACGTGGAAGGAAAGAGAAGTCGAGGAAGATTGCCAACCAGGTGGACGGACATTATCAAGGAGGCCACAAACACCAGCGTCCCGGGCGCCATTAAGCAGGCCGAATGCAGGCAGCATTGGAGGAAGCTGGTGCAAAAACTGGACCATGGTGGTCACGACCCTCAGTAATGAGGAAACGACAAAGAAGAAGAAGAAGAAGGAAATACAAAAAACTGTATTGTAAATTAAAATAAATAAATTTGTGAAATACATGTGTTGTGAGTGTGTTTTTGGCATAATAAACGAAAAAATCACCTCGTCATTATGATTGATGATATTACCTGTTATATTTCCTCATACTTTTTTTTCATAATTGCTAATTTGAAATATGTTTTATGGAATATAGAAAATTATGTAATTTTAATATTACAAATACGCAACAACGAGAAACTTCAATTTTAACCATAAAACAGAAATACGTATCAAACAGAATAAAATAAATTACCGGTCGCAATAAAACAAAATGTATAATTAAACATCTAAACAATATTATCATTATTGCCTACCGAAATAGAAATGAGATACTTATTATTTCTAATAGTATCAAACAGAATAAAATAAATTACCGATCGCAATAAAACAAAATGTATAATTAAACATCTAAACAATATTATCATTATTGCCTACCGAAATATAAATGAGATACTTATTATTTCTTTCTAATAGTACTTCGGGAAGTAAATTAAAATGCTAAATCCCAATGGATCAATCTCCGGGATATTAAAACGATTAACCAACCCTTCAGACCCATGAAGTTGAAGATTATTTTCTGTAACGCTCCCTTTGACTGTAACACGTAAGCAAATAATTACTAATGGACCGATTTAAATGCAAAGAAGCAAGAACTCCCTGTAGAGTACACACAAGAGTAGTCGACTGCACACAATAACAGTTAGGTACATTTGTTTCATTTCAACCCTTTGAATTTATTTAATTGAAGTGGACGATTTGATGTAATTTACTTCATTTCATTTATAGTAAAAACAATTAATTACTACTACAAAATTAAAATTCACATGATAGAAAAAAAATAAAAGATTTCTAGAACGTTCTTTAAAATATGTATATCGACGCTTGAAAGGCAAACGTGACTAAGCGACAATAACTGCTTTGTACATAAATGATAGGCAATAAACATATTCGATGCGCGAAAAAAAAATCTAGGTCTATTAAAATCATTTTTCAATCCTACAGCTAGATTCGTTAAAATACAATTTTTTTCAGGTATTTCAACTTTAAATTAGTCTACTGTAAAGTTCACGCATTGTCGCTTAGCCACGTTTGCCTTTCAAGCGTCGATATGTAATATGTATACTATGTATTTGTTGTGTAATCAAAATTTTCAACGCAATTTCCATCGTCTTCAAGACGTCCGTTTAAATTTAATCTATTGACAAAACAATATTTTCTTATTTCGGACTAATATCCTAACCACAACGGCGCTATGGTGATATTTGGTTTATTTGTTAGTTTTAAAATTTCAACAAATAGCACCATAATCTGTGGGGCTATTTATTTTATATTACTCTGTAATCTATGATTCTTAGATCGTAGTTTGATTTAATTCCAAGCGACGAAGATAGTGACGCTGTAATCTGATGTTAGAGGGCCACATAAATTGGGCAGAGCTAGAAGTTATACTATAAAAAAAAATTCAACCTCAAGCTTCGGTTGATGGCACAAGTGATTATTCAGAGCTAAGTAATGAGCCATAAGTCATCGTGTTTAGGGCAGAAAAATAAAAATCTCTGACACTAAGTCAGTAAAATCGTTTTAATGAAAACCATTAAGCCCATCACCGTGGATATATTTATCGGAGAGCCCGGCTTTACCAAAGGTGAACATAGCGGGCATTAATTAAAACGTCAATCACGTTGCAGTGCTCCGTACAATGATCGCTTTCATACATGGTACGCAAATTTTAGTTCGGTCCTTCCTTCAGGAAAGTAAAACAATATTGAATTCGAAAACAAAGAAGTTTTCCGTAAAATTTTCATTTTGGTTTTGAATTTTGTTATTATTAAAGTTAATCTCTCATTAAGCTAAAGAAGGAATTCGGTGTTGAAGTAGCATAAAATTTAATAAATTCTCGGAGTCTTTGTAATGCAATGTATTTTACATTACTAAAAATAGTAACTACACTATTTGTTCGATTTTTGCAACCTATAGACATTTGTCCTCTAGTTTTTTTTTTTTTTATTGCCCTTGTAGGCAGACGAGCTTATGACCCACCTGATGGTGAGTGGTTACCGTCGCCCATGGACTTCAGCAACGGGAGGGGCAGAGCCAAGCCGATGCCTACCGTTAAGTACTCTCTACAAGCCTCGTTTGAAGAAGTGTTCGTCTATTAAAATAGTGTTGGGTTATCTTTGTTACAGAGAGCTCATAACCCTTGCCACACTCAACACATCATGCACAATTAACTTCAGCATATGAAGCACGTCTTAAAAGAACAACCACCAAAACAATCAACGTCGGTAATGATAATTTTAAAATCATAAACTTGAAATTACACCCTGAAAGTAGTTTAAATATTTTCTATACTATAATATTATAAAGAGGAAAGATTTGTTTGTTTGTTTGTTTCGAATAGGCTCCGAAACTACTGGACCGATTTGAAAAATTCTTTTTCCATTAGAAGCCGACATTGTCCCTGCTGAACATAGGCTACTTTTTTTTAATTTAATTTTATTTTATTTTTTTGGTTTCATGTGTGTTTTAATGTTTCCGAAGCGAAGCGAGGGCGGGTCGCTAGTCTATTAATAAAACTATGAATGTAATTGCAACAGGAATTGTCTGAATAGATGTATCCATTCCTTTAATAAGCTTGAAGTCGACGTAGTCTAAAGGATAAAACGTCTGGTGTAGGCGTATCGAGCAATGCGAATACGCCAGTGCTCAAATCACGCAGGTAGGTACCAATTTCTCTAATAAAATACCCAGGTAACACATGTTTACGAAAGACTTCGGATGAAGGAACAAAATCGTGTTATAAAAAATAAACCAGCAAAAAATATAATTTGCGCAAACTATTCAACTGAAGCAAAGACCTCAAATCTCCAAGCGGTGGTTTCCACGTATTATTAACGTCTACCGTTTCTATTAGCCACTTAACTCCAAATTGGCGTTATATTATGTATGCACAAATAGATTTTATATAATTGGATATACTTATTGTTATTAAGTAATTCATAATCACACGATTCAATAATCACTCACGTTCATTAACAAGAACGGTCACAGGTAATCCAAGAATCACAATTACAGGATCTGGTTAATAATAACAGCTAATTAGAACAAACCCATGAACCATTGCCACAGGATTCAATCCAAAAACAATATGTATGTTATAGGTTATGTATACTGTATGTATTTTTTAAATGTGTATTGTGTATCTTGAGGGTATTAGCAGAAAGACTGGATGGACCAACCCTGGGTAGGGTAGCGGGGACGGAGTTGATAGATTTACTTAAATACTAACATAGTTCTTAAGTTATTTGTAATACTAACACACTATGAGACTATGATGTCTTGAAATAAAAGATTTTAATTTAATTTTTTTAATCATCATAATATTTTGTTATTTATCTACCATTGGACTCTCCACACCACCCTTGTTTGACTGGTAGAGAGTACTAGCGTTAATTGTAACGACTTTAAATAAAACAAATAGCCAGTTACACTAGAATATCTTTGTTACAGCAAACCTTATTTTAGTGATTGCCAGAACGGCACAGAACAATAATGTTCGAGACTTCCTAAGGGAATATAAGATCTTGTTAAAAGTTTGTAGCTAGATTTTTGCCGGCAATTTATTACACTGGAATAAAGTGGTGGTTCGGATCGTAATTCTCAATTTTTACGGCGAAAGACTCGTGCGGCACACCAAATAGATACTTTATATTATTTCGAAAAGTTAACTTGCTACGTTCGCTTTGAAGCGTTCTTGTTCACTGAGACGAAAAAGGATGAGACGCCCGGTGTACTCATCGAGCGATGAGACTATGCCGGTGTTAAAATCCCGCAGGCAGGTACCAATTTCGCTAATTAAACACGTATTCAAGACGTATCCGTGAGTGAGTCACGCGGTAAAGGAATAAGGTTGTATAATCAAAATTAAGCCCGCATAAATTGTAATTTTCGTAATCACAAACAATTGGGACCTTTGCATCTCGAGACGGGTGACGGCATTCACTTGGTGATGTTTCTGGGCTTCAATAATCACTTAACAGAAGGTGAGCGAAGAAGTCGTTCACCGGTACACGCATTTAAAAAAAAAACTACAGATGCACAGGTCAGGTAATATATAGGATACGATGTCTGTATGAGCCCGGCACGCCAGACCACCTGATGGTCGGGCGCTACCAAGGGAGCCCCTGGAACCCCCTGCTATAGCAATATAGTCGGCTTAACAGGAGTGGTATGGGAGAGCTCATAATGAGTGCCCCTATGGGACTGAGCTGTCCACTCTCGTCATTCCCCCCACATTGTTGGGGTGCCCCCCTATGGGGAACCATTTCACCCCTCCTCTGGGAAGTGTTTTTTACTCGGACCCTCCCCGCTTAGGTCTTCCCTTTAGGCGAACAGACCCCCCCCCAATCCCCCCTCCATCACTTCACCCTTGCCCTTAGTGAAAATTCCCGAGTAGTGGGATTCGCTCCAAAGCCAGTTCCGTGCCCCTGCAAGGGGGTACGACGACCCTTCTTCTTCTTCTACATGCAGATTACGTAATGACAAAAACTTAAAGTACTATTTCGTATATCTATAGAACAGGAACATCGCTTAACAATAAATTTGTAAAAATAAACAAAGCTCGTATATTAAAGTATTATTTTCAAAAATTCGGTGAGAGTAGACGTTTTTTATATATATTTTTGGGCTTGAAGTCGCATAATAATGTGGGGGAACACTAATCTATGCTTGAACTCCTCATACTAAAACCACAACTTGACATAGCTAGAGTGTCCTTCGGGTCTCTCGAAAGCTCTCAACAGGCGTGACCTGAAATAATTTCTTTTACATAGTAATCTTTCTATATTTAAATCAGAGATCCCAAGATATTATTTATTTATGAGGACTCTTAAGAGGTTTTTGACATGCATAATATCCGTGATTCAAACTAAAACGTAATACTTTATATAAAGAAATGCCATTATTCGGTTTTTACTCTTTTTTGTGATTTTTTGTATTTTCGAATTTAGTACTTCAACTTAAATGTATATCATAAGTACCATTAGAATCAAGATATGACAAAAAAAGAGTTTAAATAGAAATTTTGCATAGCTCTAAGCAATGTCCGATAGACCTTGACGATAATTTAGTAAATATGATTAATGCATTTAATTTAATGAATTCAAATTCAAATTCAAATTCAAATTCAAATTCAAAATCATTTATTTCAACTTAGATGTCAGTATGACACACTTGTTGAATGTCAAAATACAAATAACAATGTTAACTCTACCACCGGTTCCAAAAAAAGCCACAGTCCTGAGAAGAACCGGCGAAACAAACTCACCGGGCTTTTTTTTTTTTTTTTGTTTTTTCTCAAATATTTTCTTTTTTTTAAATAAATAGAAATATTCACAATAAAAGAAAAAACAAGTCTAAAAAAATAATAATAATAATGAAAAATGAAAAGGCCAGGAGCGAGCGCCTCATTCCCACGTAGTGCCATCTAGTAAATAATCCTTAACTTTATAATATGCCTTGTTGCACAAACGTTCCTTAACAGTCTTCTTAAATCTATGAACAGGTAGTAGTTGAACGTTTAGTGGGATCTTGTTGAAAAGGTGTACACCCAGCCCCCTAAAAGAGTTGCTTATTTTCTTAATTCGAGCCGCCGGCAACGCAAGCCTATGTTTGTTCCTAGTGTTCACATTGTGCAAATCGCAGACTCTGGGGAATTGTTCAATGTTTTTACGCACGTACAATAAATTTTCAAAAATGTATTGGGACGCTAAAGTTAGAATTTTGATTTCCTTAAACTTGTTGACACCTACATTGTACAATTTAATAAAAATATTTACTATGTTTGAACAGAGTACTGTTCTTAGACTTTCTCGAAATACATGATAAAAAAAGAGAAAAAGCAAATATCGTTAGTACTGTAAAATAGCAAAAAACAAAATGAATTAAAATTTTTTTAGACGCTTGGTGATCTAGCTAGGTAAAATAATAATTTTTAATATTTTTTTTATTCTTCCTAAATGTAAACCTGCGTGAGATAAGAACTCCATTAAAAAGCGCATTTCATTTTTTTCTCGTAAAATTTGTGAACAATGGGGACTCGATTTTCGTGACGCTTCATTACGTAGCGGCTGTCGTAAACCATATCTTGGTTACGCCTTCTACAAAAATTCCGCCCACTCATAAAATATAATTGATACTCAAGAAGTCGAGCTATCAATATTATGATAACCTCGTTATTACACTATAAAACGACTAACTACCTATTTGACCCACTTTGTATAATACAAAGACGTATCGGCCCGAAACATTATTCCAAAAAGTGATAACTGCTTTGTAATTTGGCCGAGTTAACACGCATTTTCATTGCGGGAAGCCACCCGGAGTGTTTCGTCGCAATGCGAAATATCTATGAATATTCCTAGCATAACAACACGAGAACCGAATCCGGATCGTTGTCTTACATTACGCAGAATATCAATTCGAGAATGTAACACAGGGGCAGCGTTGTACGAAACATCACCAGGAGATTCAACCAAAATAATTCTTTGCATTATTAAGTTATAAAGACAATATATCTTACTATAATCCAATTACCCGAATGTCTCGCACCTATAACGAACTAGCTAAGTCGTCAACTGAATTGGATATTTTTACTTCTAAGTTAGTGATGTTTATAAAAATGTTCAGAGGCATCCTCTATGTTAATAGTAGATTAAGTAGTGTTTATTGTGAGTATAATTACTTTCATAACATTATAAGTTAGATTCGTTTTCGTTATCATATTATTTTATCCTATAATCGAAAGGAACATTGTGTACTTAGCGCATTTATCTTGATCGCTCACACATAGCACATGGCTTATGTTACAAACCAGACTTTTACTTGTTGTTCTTTATTGTGTATTCTCTTTTCTTTTTAGCTTGTAGTGTGTATCGTGAGCCTAATATTTATATATATACATATTTCTTCTATGCGTGTCTTTGTCACTGAACTCCTCCTAAACGGCTGGACCGATTTTAATGAAATTTTCTGTGTACCTTCAGGTAGAGTCGAGAATGGTTTAGATTTACAAATAAGCACGACAGATGGCGCTGCAGTCGGTACCTAGGTTATTTATCTTTCCTAGAAATAATTTATATGGAAAAACAACGTTTGCCGGGCCAGCTAGTAAATAAATAAATTCGGAAAGCTGGCAACTGACCTCGTTCCGATATCGAGTCGAGGGAACGCGTTCCCGGCCCCGTCACGTCACAGCCGGAGTCCCGCAAGGCTCCGCCCTCTCCCCGTTACTATTCAGTTTGTATATCAACGATATACCCCGGTCTCCGGAGACCCATCTGGCGCTCTTCGCCGATGACACCGCCATCTACTACTCGTGTAGGAAGAAGGCGTTGCTTCATCGACGACTCCAAACCGCAGCTACCACCATGGGACAGTGGTTCCGGAAGTGGCGCATCGACATTAACCCCACGAAAAGCACAGCGGTGCTCTTCAAAAGGGGTCGCCCTCCGAACACCACGCTGAGCATCCCTCTCCCGACTAGGCGCGTCAACACCCCCGCCCCCGCCGTTCGCCCGATCACGATGTTCGACCAGCCCATACCGTGGGCCCCGAAGGTCAAATATTTAGGCGTCACCCTCGACAGTAGGATGACATTCCGCCCCCACATCAAGACGGTACGCGATCGTGCCGCCTTCATCCTAGGACGTCTCTACCCGATGATATGTAGGCGAAGTAAAATGTCCCTTAGAAATAAGGTGACACTCTACAAAACTTGCATACGCCCCGTCATGACCTATGCAAGTGTAGTGTTCGCTCACGCGGCCCGCACTCACTTAAAGTCATTCCAAATTATTCAATCCCGTTTTTGCAGGATAGCCGTCGGAGCCCCGTGGTTCGTCAGGAACGTCGACCTCCATGACGACCTGGACTTAGAGTCCATCAGTAAGTATCTGCAGTCGGCGTCCATGCGCCACTTCGATAAAGGGGCACGACACGAGAACCCTCTCATCGTGGCCGCCGGTAACTACATTCCCGATCCTGCGGACAGAATGGAAAGCAGTCGACGTCGCCCAAAACACGTCATCTCGGATCCGCCCGATCCACTAACGGTGCTTTTAGGTAATTCAAGCACCGGTCACCGTTCTCGTCGAACCCGTCGCTTGCGACGAAGGGCTCGACGAGTAAATTAACTCTCAGACACAGCCCACTGAGTTTCTCGCCGGATCTTCTCAGTGGGTCGCGTTTCCGATCCGGTGGTAGATTCTGCGAAGCACGACTCTTGCTAGGGTTCGTGTTAGCAACGTCATCAGGTTTGAGCCCCGTGAGCTCACCTACAAAAGTTAGGGTTACGCTGACATAGCCTCTCAAGGCTCTCAGCTTAGGTAGGAAAAAAAAAAAAAAAAAGCAACTGACCCACCTCATTCTCGCTCACGACTCGGTCGTGCGCGGACGTGCTTTCCGATCCGTGGCCCGCTTGCGAGCTGCGTCTCTGAACTCACAGTTGTGCTCGACAGTGTAGTGACCGTGAATACATCGTGCGTACAATTCGGTAGTGCGGACGTGCCGATCCGTTGGTCGCTTGCGATTTGCGTCTCGGAGTCCATTTTTGTGCGCTAAAGTTTTGTAACCGCGAACCCACCCTTACCAACTGCCTTTTTCAAGGCAAAACCAATCGCTACGTTCAGGCTTCCTGTGGCACTCACAGGCTAGCGATTTCCTAACCCTTCCCAAAACAACAGTCTTTTTCAAGACTAGACCCCCGCTCGCGATTCTGCCTGCTGTAGCACTATACAGCCCGAGCGGGTTCCTTTCCTTTTCCCCGCCGATTGCCGTTTTCACGGCATAGGCATTCCCCCCCCCCTGCTCCTTGCTGTCCTGCAGCACAGGGGGGTTACAAATCCTATCCGGGGCCTCGCCTTTCGGCGAGTTCAACAAAAGTCCCGGGGCCGCCCCCCCCGGGCAAGAAGACCGAAGAAATGGAGCAAGAAGATGTTAGGGATATTGTCGGGTTCCTCCGGGATAGGTACCCGTCAATTAGGGCCGAGTACTTAGAGTATAGGGCCGCCCGTGCCAATCCCTCCCCCCCCCGCGTCCGTCGCCGCGTATTTCAAACGTGCCTCGGAGGCACGCCGCGCGCCCCCCGCCGCCGCGTTAAGTTCGAGCGCACGTTCCGACGATGCGACTCATGAAGCGCCTAGCGCTACCCCCACCCCCGCGCCCGCGTCGACTACGTCATCGCGCGTCTCGTCCGTCGCGACCTCGATCGTTTCGAGTTCAGGCTCCGATACCGAATCGGAGATGGATTTCGAATCCGCGTCAAGCCCTCAGCCTGGAACTTCGGATGGGTTCCAAACCGTAACGCGCGGTAAAAAGCGTACTCGCGCCGTGGAGTCCCGGAGCTCCACGACGAAGCAGACAAAATCCGCGACCGCCTCCCGCCCGCAGGTAGTCGTGACACCGGAGTCGGACTCCGCTCGCCGCGTAACCCCGCCGCCGCGTCCCAAGCCCACGCCCGCTCCTAAAGCAGCTGCCCCGCCCCCGCTGATTCTCCAGGAAAAAACTGCGTGGAACCGCGTTTCCCAGGCCCTTCAGGCAAATAAAATCAACTACACCCATGCGCGTAACGTCGCGCATGGGATTCAGATCAAGGTCGCAACGCCGGGCGACCATAGGGCCCTCTCAGCATACCTCCGAAAGGAGAACATAGGTTTCCACACCTATGCTCTTCAGGAGGACCGCGAGCTCCGTGTAGTAATACGCGGAGTACCGAAAGAGCTAGACATAGACTACGTTAAGGAGGACCTGATCGCTCAGGCACTCCCTATAGTTAGTGTGCATCGGATGCACAGCGGGCGGGGCAAGCAGCCCTACAACATGATACTCGTCGCGTTGGAGCCAACCCCGGAGGCCAAGAAAAAGATCTCATGCCTCTCGACAGTCTGCGGCCTATCCGGGGTCTCCATCGAAGCCCCCCATAAACGTGGCACTCCCGGGCAGTGCTACAGATGTCAGCTTTACGGCCACTCGGCTCGTAATTGCCACGCGCGCCCCCGCTGCGTAAAGTGCCTCGGCGACCACGCCACACTAGATTGCTCGCGTGTTAGGGAAACCGCGACCGAACCTCCAAGCTGTGTCCTATGCCTTAAGCAAGGGCACCCCGCGAACTACCGTGGATGTCCTAGGGCTCCGCGAAAACGTCCGACCCACCCAGCCCCCGAACCGTCGGCCCAAAGACTTCGGCGCCTTCAGTGCCGAAACCCGCCTTCGTGCCGGCTGCAGTTCCCACGGTGTCGGCGTGGAAAAAACCGCTGCCGTATACGAAGGCGGGAACGGAAACCGCACCCCCGCCCCCGCTCGTGACACGCCCCGCGCCCCAGCCCCTGCTCGCACCTCGCCCCGCGCCCGCGTTCCGTCCCCCGCAACCCTCTGCCGTCAACGACTTCGCGCTCGTGCGTGACTTCGTCACCGCAGTCAACTTCGACCGTCTGCGATCGTTCGCAGACGCGATACGTAGGTCGGTAACCCCCGAACAGCGGCTCGCGGCCGCTTTCGATCACATGGACGTCTACGAGTCCGTGTCGCGTACGTTATAAAATCTTTACCGATAATCAATGGCGCAAAAAGGTAGAGAAAAACCGTATTCCCTTACGTTAGCATTCTATAATGCTAACGGACTCGCGCGGCAACGCGATCAAATTTTTGAATTCCTCCGCGATAATCTTGTAGATATTCTATTAGTGCAGGAAACCTGTCTGAAGCCCTCGCGTCGCGACCCGAAAGTCGCGAACTACGTCATGGTTAGGAATGACAGACTCACCGCCTTCAAAGGCGGGACTGCCATTTACTATAGGCGGGCCCTGCACGTTGTCCCTCTCGATACTCCCTCGCTCTTACATATCGAGGCGTCAGTGTGCCGTATCTCGCTGACGGGACACCAGCCGATCGTCATCGCATCCGTTTATCTCCCCCCGGACAAGCCCCTTCTGAGCAGTGACATCGAGTCACTGTTCGGCATGGGAGACTCTGTCATCCTGGCAGGCGATCTAAATTGCCACCACACTAGGTGGAACTGCCATCGTACAAACGTCAACGGTAGGCGTCTCGACGCGTTTATAGACGACCTCACCTTTGAAATAGTCGGTCCCCCAACTCCAACATGTTATCCGTATAACATCGCGCTCCGTCCGAGCACTATAGACCTGGCATTGCTTAGGAACGTAACTCTGCGCTTACGTTCCATCGAAGCAATGTCAGAGCTCGACTCAGACCACCGACCTGTCGTTATGCAGCTCGGTCGCCCTCACAACCCAGTCACTGTTACGAGGACCATGGTGGATTGGAATAAGCTGGGCACGTGCCTAGCCGACGCCGCTCCGCCAATCCTCCCTTGCGGCCCGGATTCGAATCCATCCCCCGAGGACACCGTCGAATCCATAAACATCATTACCGATCACATCTCTTCCGCGATCATTAGATCTTCAAAAGAAGTCGATGTGGAGGACAGCTTCCACCGCATCAGACTGTCCCCCGATCTTAGGAATCTCTTAAGAGTTAGGAACGCGGCAATCCGGGCCTACGATCGTCTTCCCACGCATTCAAACCGGATTCGGATGCGTCGTCTACAACGCGAAGTCCACTCCCGCTTAAGCGACGCGCGTAACGATAATTGGCATAGTTATCTAGAACAACTCGCGCCCTCCCACCAAGCATACTGGCGACTAGCTAGGACTCTCAAATCCGAAACTACCGCTACTATGCCTCCCCTCGTACGCCCTTCAGGCCAACCACCGGCATTCGATGACGATGACAAGGCTGAGCTGCTGGCCGATGCACTGCAAGAGCAGTGCACCACCAGCACTCAACACGCGGACCCCGAACACACCGAGTTAGTCGACAGGGAGGTCGAGCGCAGAGCTTCCCTGCCGCCCTCGGACGCGTTACCCCCCATTACCACTGACGAAGTTAGAGACGCGATCCACAACCTCCAACCTAGGAAGGCACCCGGCTCCGACGGCATCCACAACCGCGCGCTAAAATTTTTGCCAGTCCAACTGATAGCAATGTTGGCTACAATTTTAAATGCCGCTATGACGCACTGCATCTTTCCCGCGGTGTTGAAAGAAGCGGACGTTATCGGTATACATAAGCCGGGTAAACCGACAAACGAAACTTCTAGTTACCGTCCGATTAGTCTCCTCTCGACGATAGGAAAAATTTACGAACGGCTCCTTAGGAAACGCCTCTGGGATTTTGTTACCGCGAACAAAATTCTCATTGACGAACAGTTCGGATTCCGCTCTAAACACTCGTGCGTACAACAAGTGCACCGCCTCACGGAGCACATTCTGATAGGACTAAATAGGCGTAAACAAATCCCGACCGGCGCCCTCTTCTTCGACATCGCGAAGGCGTTCGACAAAGTCTGGCACAACGGTTTAATTTATAAACTGTACAACATGGGAGTGCCAGACAGACTCGTGCTCATCATACGAGACTTCTTGTCGAACCGTTCGTTTCGATATCGAATAGAGGGAACTCGTTCTCGTCCCCGTCAACTGACCGCCGGAGTCCCGCAAGGCTCCGCGCTCTCCCCGTTATTATTTAGTTTGTATATCAATGATATACCCCGGTCTCCGGAGACCCATCTAGCGCTCTTCGCCGATGACACGGCTATCTACTACTCGTGTAGGAAGATGTCGCTGCTTCATCGGCGACTCCAGATCGCAGTAGCCACCCTGGGACAGTGGTTCCGGAAGTGGCGAATAGACATCAACCCCACGAAAAGCGCAGCGGTGCTCTTCAAAAGGGGTCGCCCTCCGAACATCACTTTGAGCATCCCACTCCGTAGTAGGCGCGCAAACACCTCCGCCGTTAGTCCCATCACTCTCTTTGGCCAGCCCATTCCGTGGGTCTCGAAGGTCAAATATCTAGGCGTCACCCTCGACAGAGGGATGACATTCCGTCCCCATATAAAAACGGTACGCGACCGCGCCGCGTTTATTCTAGGACGACTCTATCCAATGCTTTGTAGTCGAAGCAAACTATCCCTCCGTAATAAGGTAACTCTCTACAAAACTTGTATACGCCCCGTCATGACGTATGCAAGCGTAGTGTTCGCTCACGCAGCCCGCACCAACTTGAAATCCCTTCAGATTATTCAATCACGATTCTGCAGGATAGCCCTCGGAGCGCCTTGGTTCCTTAGGAATGTGGATCTCCACGACGACCTGGAGCTCGACTCCCTTAGTAAGTATCTACAGTCGGCATCGCTGCGCCATTTTGAGAAGGCGGCACGACATGAGAACCCTCTCATCGTAGCCGCTGGAAATTACATACCCGACCCAGTAGACCGAATGGTAAACCGTCGACGTCGCCCAAAGCACGTCATTACGGATCCTCCTGATCCATTAACGGTGCTTTTAGGCACCACAAGCACCGGTCACCGTCCTCGTCGAACCCGTCGCTTGCGACGAAGGGTTCGACGAGCGAACTAACCCATAGACACAGCCCACTGAGTTTCTCGCCGGATCTTCTCAGTGGGTCGCGTTTCCGATCCGGTGGTAGATTCTGCGAAGCACTGCTCTTGCTAGGGTCAGTGTTAGCAACTCTCCGGTTGAGCCCCGCGAGCTCACCTACTAACGTTAGGGCGAAGCTGAAATAGCCTCTCAAGGCTATCAGCATAGGTAGGAAAAAAAAAAAAAAAAAAAAAAACTGACCCACTAACATTAAACCAACTAGATCGTTGACCAAAAAAAAACTTAGATTATTTACAATCGATAAAAGTCACTTGTCAATTCAATTCTCGTCTGCTTTTTAGTATGCAAAAGGCAAAGAGGACAATCCAATTGTAAGGGAACACGACATACGCAAAGTTGATTATTGAAAACTCCTTGTGCCGAAAAAACTTGCAATGGACATCCCCTCAGTTGGCTTTCAAAACGTTATTGAATTTTACCAACATAATCCGGCAAACGCCAGATGCGCCCGTCGCTCTCAAGCGAATGATCAGCCACCTCTCTATTTACTCTAGTAGGACGAGTTCCGGTAATGTTTTGTTTTAATAAATACGTGTACATTTTTTGTATAGAATGAAAAAAATATTCAGACTCTAACATTTTATAACTTCGCGAGTCGTCAAAAATATCGGATATTTTTAATTAAAATATGAAGGACGCGAGATATTTTTTTTCTAAATTCTTATAGCATTAAACAAGCAGAGCAATCACAAAACTAAGAAGGGGACTCCATTCAATTTGAGAAGCCTCTGTATCGGTTCCATATTTTCTATTATCGAAATTCGAACATAAATACAGTTGTTGGTGATTTTAATCTAAGCGTTCATTCTGTACCAGCCAGTTATATGGTTTAGAAACAATTTTTGAAAGGTTTCTTTCCCTTTGATGTGGAAATTCGGAGTTGGAGGCCGTTACAGACCATTATGGTTGTATTGATTCATTCCGTTTGAATCGGAGGGTTACGTTGGGCTTTCAGTTTCCGCACATTAGGTAACCGGACACAAACTTAGCGCTCAATGATCTACAGAGGCCTGTTTTAATGATGATATATTTTTGAATACGCTTTTATTAGCTTCAGACGTATGTATGTTAGTAAATAACGGAATCTTTGAACATGATTTTTAACACCTTCAAAACGTCGGATTAATTCGAAATTTGGTATAGGTACTTATTAAGGACCGATGACAGTTCAATATTTAAAAAAAAACTGAAAAAAATTAAATTCAACTCAAAAATGAAAAATAAATAATAGTTTAAAAAAACTAACAAAATACCTGGATGTTTTTCAGGATATTAACAAAATAACCCTTCTACTCATATTTGTTCATAAAATATTTATAAATACTGCTACCATGCACCCCACACCTTTTTTAAAATAAAATACTACGTTCCTTCTTACACTATTTTTAATTCAAATTTATTAAACTTTATTTTCTATTTTTTAGTTGGATTTTCTATAAAAGCGGTTTGTTAATTTTTTTAAACTATTATTTATATAAGTATACAACTTTATTTTTCTTAACGAAGTTTGGTTGAAGCGATTTTATATAATTAGCAAAGTAAGATTTTATATAATAACTAGTCAGGTCATAAGTATTGTCACACAGTAAAAACTTTTCTTTTAGAATGCTGGCCACAAAAAAGTTTATTGAATTCGAATTCCGAATTGTTCATGAAAATAAAAATGTATACTTTTAGAATTTTACTCATTTTTAAATATGGAGTGGACGCTTAAAGAAGACCGTGTTGCAGTTATTGCGTTGCATCGTTGCGGTTACGCGCCAATTCAAATTTTTAACATACTGAAGAATTTTAATATAACCAAAAGATTCGTTTATTGTACCTTCAAACGATACAATGAAGACGCTAGTGTAGATGAGAGGTCAAGAAGTGGTCGCCCTCGGTCTGTTAGGACTCCAGCAGCGATAAAAGCGGTGAAGGCGCGAATTCAAAGAAATCCCAAACGTAAGCAGAAACTTTTGGCCCTTCAGATGGGGTTAAGCAGAACCACGGTGAAAAGGGTGTTAAATGAAGACTTAGGGCTTCGGGCATATCGAAGAAAAACAGGACATCGTTTGAATGCTCGTCTAATGGACCTGAGACTGAAGAGATGCCGCGCTTTGTTGAAGCGGTACGCGGGAAAAAAATATCGGGAAATTCTTTTTTCGGATGAAAAAATTTTTACCGTAGAAGAGAGCTACAACTAACAAAATGATAAGGTGTACGCACACAGTAGTGAAGAAGCGAGCAACCGTATTCCGCGTGTCCAACGAGGTCATTTTCCATCCTCGCTCATGGTATGGTTGGGAGTTTCTTATTGGGGCTTAACAGAGGTACATTTTTGTGAAAAAGGTGTAAAAACGAATGCAGTTGTGTATCAAAATACAGTCCTGACGAATCTTGTGGAACCTGTTTCTCATACCATGTTCAATAACAGGCACTGGGTATTCCAACAAAATTCGGCGCCAGCTCATAGAGCGAAGAGCACACAAGACTGGCTGGCGGCGCGTGAAGTCGACTTCATCCGGCACGAAGACTGGCCCTCCTCCAGTCCATATTTGAATCCGTTAGATTACAAGATATGGCAACACTTGGAGGGAAAGGGGTGCTCAAAGCCTCATCCCAATTTGGAGTCACTCAAGACATCCTTGATTAGACGACTGGCCGCGCAGATTGAAGGCCTGTATTCAAAATCACGGAGGTAATTTTGAATAAACTTTAGTGTCAGAAGAATCTATGTTTTGTTAAGTTCATTTTGGTATATGAATGGTTACATAATGAATAAACTTGTTTCAATTATTTTACATTAAACATGTGACAGAATTTATGACCTGACTGTATATAATAAATCTGTCGTTTTGTTTAAGTCTATTAAGTCTAGAAGTTTCGAGACCACGATCTTTGTCTTAACAAGTTATTGTTTCATATTCGATTCGCCCTCAAATCAGTCCGTAATACATTATTTTAATAAATCTTCTTCTAATCCCTATCTTGTACGTCTCGACGTAACTGTACTCGTACAGTTAGCTGCTAAGCATGTATGAAAAGCATTAAATAGCCTTTGAAGAAAAAATATTCAGCGCATGCTTAAATTGACATTTTTACCTGTTCTTAAGTTATTATAAAATAATACATATCGGTCAGTCCTTCATTACTTACTTTACGATAAAGGTGAAAGACAGATCTTATAATGTGTCATTATAAGCTTTTGTACTGTTTATGCAGACTAATTGACAGACTTAGTCCCAAAAACGTGAGTTCGCTTCATTTGTTTGTATTTATGGCTACAAATGTAGAATAAGGTAATTAATGAAATGCGTCAATTTTCAAACACACATATCAATTGAATAACTCTTCGTCTCGGAAACTGACAGTTTACGCTATTCACGTGTATGAAATCGGTTTTATTATTATTATTGCTCTTGTAGACAGCGAAGCATACGGCCCGCCTGATGGTGAGTGGCTACCGTCGCCCATGGACGTCGGCATTGCCAAATGCACAGTTGAGCCGCTGTTTGCCGCAACTACCAAACATCACATGGACTGTGATTTTGTCAACTTATCTTTTTTTTTATTGCCCTTGTAGGCAAACGAGCATACGGCCCACTTGGTGGTGAGTGATTACCGTCGTCAATGGACTTCAGCAATGCCAGCGGAAGACCCAAGCCGCTGCCTACCGTTAAGTACTCTCACAAGTCTCGTTTGAAGAAGGAGATCTCATTGAGCTATCTATGGCTAAAATAGGACACGTACAACATAAATATTACTCTCAACTATCAATAACTTTAGGTTTCATGTTTTTCGATCGCAGGCTAAGCGCAGAAACATCTGGGTGCATGGATAAGTAAAATTTCTTCCGATTGTGGTCTGTATAATCAAAACCCATTTTTTGATATTTTCTTATTACCGTACCGTGACTTTCATACGAGATCTTTAGTTTTAAGTTGCGCTCCGGCGGGCCGCAGTTTTCATGCGAAACGGTACCACTTAGGAAAATTGACTGTTGATACAATGTCATCTCAGATATGAAAAAATAGCAACGCGTTCTAATTTTAGGAGCAGCAGCGGTGCTTATTATGAGCTCTGATGACGTTCTCCTCCTTGCGCCAATAATCCTCCATGCTGAGGGTCGTGGCCTCTTTTAATAACTGTCTCCTGGATTATACTTCGCCAGCCCTGACTAAATTCGGCTGCGTGGATTGCGTAAGCTATTTTTAATTTGTGTTTTTGGGCAATTCCGTACATTCACTTAGGAAACATAGTTATCAATTGTTTTTTAATTTAATAATAATTGATCACAGCAGTTGAGTCTGGTTGAGGTTCGATTGTGATTTTTACTAAGAAAACGTAATTGAGTACACGAAATAAACCCCGTAGCGCTCTATAATGCGTAGCTATAGCAGATTGATTATTGTGAATGAAAACATCTGGTGAATTGTACCTCCTTTCCGCCAAAAGGAAATTGATATCTTACTCGTAATGGAAGTCCTATCGAAACGTTTCACTCAAAAACAAGATGATAATTTAATTCGGAAATGAAAGTGGTCCAAAAAAAAGAATACGTTCTAAGTGTTATGCTAGGTTCAGTTTTACAAAGAAATCCTATTGTAACGTTTAATAATTACTTTTATACTTATTTTGCGGACAATATTGTATTTATTAAATTAATGAATAAATTTTACTGGTGGTAGGACCTCTTGTGAGTCCGCACGGGTAGGTACCACCGCCCCGCCTATTTCTGCCGTGAAGCAGTAATGCGTTTCGGTTTGAAGGGTGGGGCAGCCGTTGTGACTATACTGAGACCTTAGAACTATATCTCAAGGTGTGTGGCACATTTACGTTGTAGATGTCTATGGGCTCCAGTAACCACTTAACATCAGGTGGGCTGTGAGCTCGTCCACACAGCTAAGCAATAAAAAAAAAAAAAAAAAAAAAATGAATTACTTTTATACTTAGCAGATAATTAAAGTAAATTATACTTATATTATAAATTGAATTACTTATAAATAAAGAATTGTACTTCTTAATTTTCCTTACTAAGTGGCGTGGGCACAAAATGTGCACCAGCTGTATTCTTTATTTTGCGCTAAGTTTTACAATCCAAGACCCCGCAATTCTTTCCTTTCAAGAACTGAATTACTATTTCATATTTATTTCACCGAATGCTGTAATAGACTCCGATTATTATGTTTGATACGCTTATAGCTTTTTCTTCACAAAAATAACTATTATTAAAAAATGAGCACAACTTGTTCCTTATTTAATAAATAAAATAAATCGGGTTTGTTGGTTAGTAATGTAATATTCTATTCTCATGTGGTGAATTCTCGATTTAAAATGTTGTCAATAGAACTTTCGGGAGTATATCTGGTATATACCTTAAAAGTAATTTAACAAATACGTGTATTTTGTTTATTTACTGGTAGTCATAGAGAAAAATGGCAAGAACTTACTTGGCCGGGCTTATTCTTGCTCCACGCAACAGTGGAGCAACCGATCGCAGTAGCATTAGCGAGCGGATTTGTTTACGGCGGATTGTTTTAGGGGCTCCAAATTATCATGGCGTTTAGAGCAGTCCGTACTCTCTAAAACTGACCATAAATCATAATCCAGCGGATTAAGATCGGGACTAGACGACGGCCAGTCTTCAGCTCTGATGAAGTCCGAAACGTTCGTTTCCAACCAAGACTGCGTAGACCGAGCTTTATGACCTAGCGCCGAGTCTTGCTGGAAGGACCATTCTTGATTATTGAACATCGTGTTGTTAAGGGGCTTCACTACCTTCTCAAGAATGGTATCTTGATACACTTGTGCCGATGTTTTGATACCTTTTTCACAAAAGTATGGCTCAGTCACTCCTTCATAGCTAATAACCCCACCAAACCATCACTGAAGTCGGATAGTGCCCACGTTGCACTCTGTCGACTAATTGGGAAGCTTCCTTAGAGCTTTGAGCATAAATACGGTCATTTTGTTTGTTAAAATGTTGCTCAATTGTAAAATTTTCTCATCCGTAAACAAAAAAATTCTATGACCTCCCTTTGCGTACCGCTTCAGTAGTTGTTTCGATTTTACCACCCTATTCTCTTTTAAATTATCAGTTAAGAAATGACCAGTACGTCTCTTATAGGCTGCAAGTCCCAAGTCATCTTTTAAAATATGCGACATGGTTCTAGGTGCTATCTTCATCTCCCGAGATAAAATCTTTTGCTTTCGGACAGGATTTCTTCGAATTCTTTCCCTTACTGCTTTGACCACCTTTTTCATACGAACACTACGTGGACGGCCAGATCTTTTTCTCTCACAAACAGAGGAGGTCTCATTGCACCTATTAATAGCCCGGTACACAAATATTTTACTAGTACCAAGCGTATGGAGAGTTTTAAAAATTGCATTTGGCTCCATACCTACTTTGTGTAATGCAATCACAGCGATTCGGTTCTCTTTATCACCCCACTCCATTTTAATATCGCAAAATATTGTACAACTAGCGACCCGCCCTCGCTTCGCTTCGGAAACATTAAATTTTATTATTGACAAATCTTTCCTCTTTATAATATTAGTATAGATTACTTTATTCTACCATCAATGGTTTTCGTAGCGCACGCAATGTAAAGAATATTTAGGTATTTTTCTTATACCTTGCGTTACATAATTGGAGTAAGCAAGGATCCCTAATTAAAAAAAATAATTATATCCTATGTCACTGAGGGATAGTGCAGCTTCCAAACAGTGAAAGAATTTTTAAAATCGGTTCAGTAGTTTGGAAGCCTATTGGAAACAAACAAACAAACAAATCTTTCCTCTTTATAATATTAGTATAGATGTATTGGCGCCAAAATGAGAAAACTCAATGAGCAATCATATAAAAATGACAGATTCCAAATTCAAATGTAATATTTTGTTTATTTTTAATTGTAACAGTATTTATGGCCAGACTAAGTATATCCTTATCTATATATATCTAGGTAACTTCGTACATAAATAAATGTAGAAGTATCTATGTGTGAAATTACCTATGGAATATTTTGATTTTAGTTTTTATTCAATTGTCCTCCTCTCCAAATTTCAACCACATCTTCCTAAACATCAAAATAAAACGAAATATACCCACCATAGATCATATTAAAAAATACAGCCATATATATATTTCAGAGACAGTCGGCTGAAAATCAAAAGCTAAAAGGACAGTGATCGGAATAAATAGGCAATAAATAATACATAGTTTGAAAAGTATGCAAAACAAAATCGCGGCGACACACAATGCCGGAGCCGCGACGGATGCTTATTGGAAAAATATCCATTGATACGGAAATAATATTGAGCATATGAATGGAATTCTCATAAGAGCAAGACAAAGGGCGTCAGTTCTATCGAGATTGCACTTTACTGTGCGACGTCAAGTGAATAATTGAAAAATCTCATGCGACCTATTCACGGTGGAATAGTTTAATAATATTTTTTTGTATTCATCATGTATTTTATTTATGAAATGAATGTTTTCGTACGAAAATCGTCGTGGCCTAAAGGATAAGACGTCCGGTGCATTCGTGTTGAAGCGATGCAACGCTGTTCGAATCCCGCAGGCGGGTACCGATTTTTCTAATGAAATACGTACTCAACAGATGTTCACGATTGGCTTCCACGGTGAAGGAATAACATCGGGTGATAAAAATCAAACCCGCAAAATTATAATTTGCGTAATTACTGGTGGTAGGGCCACTAGTGAGTCCGCGCGGATAGGTACCACCGCCCTGCCTATTTCTGCCGTGAAGCAGTAATGCGTTTCGGTTTGAAGGGTGGGGCAGCCGTTGTTGGGCAGCCTGATGTCTACAAGGGCAATAAAAATATATATAAAATCACATCGATGGGTGAAAGGCTATTATTTAATTTAAGCGACTTTTTGCTTAATACGCGATTTGTAATTAAAGGTCCGTTTTATTTGGTATTAGTATCAACAATTCGATGTATTTAATTGAACTTCAATTAAGTTTACCCCGTTCAAATAGCTGAAGAAGTTTTTTGTTATGAAACTTTAAATGGCTTTCTTGTAAAATTGCAAAAATGTCGCTTCAATCAATTAGCTTTTCACCCCTCGATATAATATTAAAACTGTATTGGATTTAATGTCAAATAAATTTTGACCATACTAGATATTGATTTGATGGATCGCCAATCTAAGCAACAAAAAACATAATTTTTTTTTCATAGATAGGTGGACGGTCTCACAGCCCACCTGGTGTTAAGTGGTTGCCTGGAGCCCATAAACATCTACAACGTAAATGCGCCACCCACCTTGAAATATAAGTTCTAAGGTCTCAATATAGTTACAACGGCTGCTCCAGCCTTCAAACCGAAACGCATTACTGCTTCACGGTAGAAATAGGCAGGGCGGTGGTACCTACCCGTGCGGACTCACAAGAGGTCCTGCCAGCAGTAAAATGAATTGAATTGTTGTTGAAAGTTGAATTGCATTCCTAAAGCAAGGCCAGTAGCTTAGGAGCATCGCCTCGAATAGATCATAGTTTGGCAGGTTTTTATCACAATGCAATATTCAAAAGACCTCATAAACCGAAATACGAGTACTGTATATTATAAACGCTAAAGCTTTTCACTTCCATTTGATATAGCATGGACCGCTAAAACGTCTTTTCAAATGTTTACATTATACAGAAAATATAATAATTTAAAATGTATGTATGTATGTATGCTTGAGTTGGTGTAAGAAAACAGAAGCAAGATGAAATTATAACGGTGTTTTACTTTTGCGAGCTTAGATGGGACGACATTACGTTTCCGTTGCCAAGCACAATAATAATTCTCCTGAGTAGAAATGTAAAGTACTTGACGTTGACTTCCATCTCGGTATTGATATCGGCCTTTTTTGTATAACACTACATAGTATAAAACAAAGTCGCTTTCTCTGTCCCTATATCCTTATGTATGCTTAAATCTTTAAAACTACGCAACGGATTTTGATGCGGTTTTTTTTCATAGATAGAGTGATTGAAGAGGAAGGTTTATATGTATAAGTGGAGAAATCAATAATAAATTACAGTTTCCGAAGCGAAGCGAGGGCGGGTCGCTAGTTTACAAATAAACAAAAGACGTTCTCGAAGACCTAACGATTTCAGGCACGTTTATTGGTTTTTATTCTGTAAGAACTGTTTCGCGCTCAATATGATTAGAGCTGCGAATCCTGCTTCGTATTAGTGTTAATACCTAACCTGACAATATTATTGCAGCCTTTTAGACTGGTGGTAGGTCCTCTTGTGAGTCCGCACGGGTAGGTACCACCACCCCGCCTATTTCGGCCGTAAAGCAGTAATGCGTTTCGGCTTGAAGGGCGGGGCAGCCGTTGTAGCTCCAGTAACCACTTAACATCAGGTGGGCTCGTCCACCCATCTAAGCAATAAAAAAAGCTAAGCTGCCACTACAGAACAGCAGCGTATAATAAAAATCACACCTGAAACTTTTTAAATGGGCGTATTATTACTGATGGTCGCGCGTTTTGTGTACCCAGTCCATTTTCTGCCACCAAGCAGCAATACGTTCCGGATTTCAGGATGGAACAGCTTTTATACTAAGCAATTGAGAAGTGAACCTCATTTTTTGAGGTGGTAGTCCATCAACACCCACTTAAAGCCAGATGGGTCGTTCGATAAGCTGTATCAGCAATAAATAAAAAACCACTCATCAACCACAAACCACACATATAACGTCTCATCTTATAATATGTTTTGGGCTAAAATATGTATATAGTAAAAGAACTGTAAATCCGACAAAATACCAAACTATCTACCTTAGGTTATGAGAATTTAGCAGATTATTACTTGGTCTATTTACCCGCTGGCAGCAACTAAATAATCCGCACATCCTCCGCAGATGTAATCCTGACATGCAATCTCCGGCGCCATCAATCAGCCGGCAGGACAACGCGGGCGGGGCGTACACCGTCAGACAGTAAAGAGATTATATCGATATAATTATTCAGAAGCATTCGATACTTATTACATCTCGTTTTTCATTAATTTATTTAGTAGTCACGAGAATCGGCTATATCAGAATAAGCCTTCCGACTCAATCCATATCAAAAGCGCAAATATCAATTTAAATTGGATTCGAACAGCAAATATACTACGTGATAGCTCCCTTTACTATTTCATTGCCGCTTTTGTAAGAGACGGGTGATAATTTATTGAGTAATAATGCGGTAAGAGCACGAATCTATAATGTTATTAGCTATGTTAGTCGAGAAATGACTAGCGTTACTGAAGAGCTTTACTCGCTGGTTAGAGTAATATTTCTACGCAGGCCATACCTCGCTCGTTACGAGATTTTGGATGAAATTAATACGGATCGTTAATCAAATACCCTCTAAGCGTCGAACGGGAGGTACCTCGTAGATAATAATATTTTTCCGTCGGTCATCACGCTCGGGCTGTTGCAATTTATTTTTTCCGCTAAAATTTTGCATCCTTATGAGAAACATGATGTACCTATTAAAAAAACATTACTTAAATAAAAATGTATTTTATTTGTTTGCAGTATTGCGATATGAAAAATTCAATATATAATATATAAATAGACGCGTTACCGATTTTCTCAATTTTAACTGAAGCAAATATTACAACTTTGAGAGAAAATATCATGAAAATCGCACAATCACTTACACGCCAAAGGAGCGCTTTTAAAACGCCGCCTGTAGCCGGTACGTTATCGGGTGCAAAATTGGCACGTCAAATAAATTCTTGTCACTCGTAAATACTTTGCATAAATTGGATTCAAGGGAATTCCCACAACAAAGAAGCCAGACGGCTGTTCCAATAAAAGAGGATTGGATCGCTTTTGACGGAAAGCCAGTGTGCCGATCACGGAGCCACCACACCGTTGTTTCCCGTTTAAAGTTTTTTTTTTTTTGTTCTCTCCCTAAAAGCAAAGGAAAACGTAAGTAACGCTCAAGCCGAGTCGCAAATCGAGTTGTTATTCGCTCGTTCTGTTCAAATAGAAAATAAACTTTGTATGACGTCAATACTCTCCGTTAATGATTGCAATTTCCCTCAGACTTTGCGGCTGGTTTTTTACGAATTCGTTCTAATAATTCATAATGTGGTTACATCTCGCGCAACCTAATCCAAATTTAAAACTGGGTCGAGTTACATCAAAACAGCTACGAGACGATGCTGATGTAAATTATATTGTTCTCGTAAATGTTATTCTGTTTTTGCTTCTAATATTAATAATTTAATAATAACTAGAGGTCCCGCAGTAGTCGAAATTCGACTATAATTAATTGGAATTGTATAATAAGTTTATACACTATTATGATTGTATTTTATACTTCTATAATCACAAATTTCGCCAAGGCTACACTGTAAAAAAATATTAATAAAGACAAACAATATTTAATCTATTTTCAATTTGACCACAGACGTCAAGAACAAAAGTTTGACAATAAATAGTATGCATGCGTGTGTGCGTCAAATACATGGTATGTACAGTGTGTAATGTTTTCTTTATCGATTTAATGTATCTTTTATGCACTATTTAAAAAAAATATTAGCATTGTGCACTTCTCTATATTCTATATAAGTGTGGAAAATTTCATACTCCTCCGTCCGCGCAATTTTGGTAAAGAGGGATACAAAGTTTTTGCTTCACGTATTAATATATAGATAACTAAAGGGTTGACTATATCAAGGGATAATAATTGCAACACACAAGTAGTGAATATATTCATTTGTTTAATTTTATGAATTTAAATATGACTAAATTAAATCAATTACCATGCGCGCTGGCAGCATTTAATCAAAATGAAATAACAGAGAGCCTGTAAATTTAAGCTTAATACGTTTATTCGACCCTTATTGTTTACTTTAAAACAACAATAATAAATAAACCTCCCATTCTTGCGCTGTTCGTCCTTAAATATTTTGCTTATGAAACTCTCTGAAAGGTAATTTATAAACTTGTTTGATCAAGTCATTTGATTTATATCAACATTTCGGTACACAAACTTGCGCTGGAAGAGGGCATCAAAGCCAAAATTTGATTACGAAACCTTTCAAACACGAAAAATATCACGGCTTACTTTATTGCGAATGAGTTTTAAATTATTTCACACCGCGACGTGTTTCAAAGTTTTAATTTAAATATATTTTTCGAATATAAATTTTAAATACATTTTCCGACAACGAAATTTACATTTAATTTATTTTTGTTTATTAATATCAATGTCGTATTTTTGAAAACGAAAAGAAGCGAATTATGGCTCACTCGTTTCTAATTGTTTTCTTTTTAAAGCCATTATTATACTTTACTAAATATTGTCTTAATTCTCAAAGAGAATTCCCTGAATTCGATACTTGATCAAGCATTCGATCGCCAAGCCATTAACGGAGTACGCATGCCTTTAATCTCATCAAAGTGCTACAGCGCTCTATGCAGTGATACATCAAATATGGTTCATATGGGACTTAAATTTAGAACCACGAAAAATTTACAGATATCTTATATTAAGAAATAGTGTCAAAAATATAGTCAATCCTTTTTTTGAGACAGCCCACAAATTCACGTGCTTATACTTGTTTGACGCTTTGGAAAATATGCATGGCACATTTTTTTAAAATCTGATTTGAAGACTGTGTCAAACCAGATCACATGAACTGTTCGCAGAAATAGGATAGTTTGCCTACTCATACAGCCTAAGCTTTTTAAGTTTCGTTAACCCAGTTAGAAATTTTGGAGTAGGTATTTGATTTCTACTATACCCTATTGTAATTACACTCGGGTCTCAAGGCAACCTCAAGCAATTCGAAGATAACAGAAATCGACATATACCTTTAACACAGCAAGAGCCGGTTTTGTCTCTTATTTCAAAGAGCTGGTCCACTTTTAGGTAGGTATACCGTAACCGATAACTCGGAATTTCGTCTCGAAGTTTTGAACACATACAAACGTTTTGGTGAAATAAGCTATTCGTTCAATGTAAATTATGAATAAAATTTCAATTTATTTAAATATATTTTATTTTTTTAATATAACTTTTAATTCGGTAGGTAAGTGTTAATCAAAAAACACTTGTGGTAAGTGAATCGCAAATGTAGTTAAATGAAAACTGCTGCTAAGATTAACAGATGAAAATCAAGAAGTTAATTACTTTAAATTTGATAATCTTAGAAATTTCACCGGTTTCGCAAGTCACAACTCAAACTACTTTCACCGTCTAATTTGACGATATTACAATATTTTCATTTTACAAATTCAGATGTTCACAATACCTTCCGGTTCTCGTTGTCACAAAATGTATTTTTTTATAATATTAAGACTCATTTAGGAATTTTTAACGAAGATACTATTATTCAGGACGATTCACTTATGTTATCTATAGCCAGTTTATACTAAATTTAATATTATAAATTTATTAATTTAACTGTTTCTTTAAAAGAACCATATCTACACGGCCCGTCTAGTATTATGGTAGTTGATAGACTCAACAACATGAAATTTATTCGTAAATGTCAATAACAAAACAAAAGAGAAAATATAATACACAAAATAAATCTAAATTTTGAGGCGTGATCGTATTAAAATCATTGGGGGAAAGCTACTCTATACATAAATAAACAAAGTGCTTAGTAAGCTTTTATTTGATGAACCCGCAATGTAATACAAAGTCTTTCCGCGTACTATCGGGTCGTAAATTCCGCACACGATTTGATTTTTGATTGCATTACATTGCGGACAAAAATATTGCACTAGATTTATTTAGACCGGGGGGAGGGCGATGGGAGAGATGTGCTCCGCATTAAACGCTTCACTTTCCCCCCTTTGCCTTTTCATGAGTTCTGTCTCATGCGAGGCTCGGATGCTGGTTGTTGAGCGACAGGAGGTTTTAGTCAGTTCGACTCTGACATGCCCCGCCCTCCATCCCCAGTGGTTTTTTTTTTTTCCTAAGCTGAGAGCCTTGAGAGGCTATTTCAGCGTAAGCCTAACGTTTGTAGGTGAGCTCACGGGGCTCAAACCTGATGACGTTGCTAACACGAACCCTAGCAAGAGCCGTGCTTCGCAGAATCTACCACCGGATCGGAAACGCGACCCACTGAGCAGATCCGGCGAGAAACTCAGTGGGCTCCCCAGTGGAGGGCGGAAGTCCGGCGATTTCATCCTGACCAAAAAAAAAAAAAATTTATTAGAGCTATCCTGAGAGGATTCGTCAACATCAAAAAACCCGGCGTCGATTTCAGAAACATTTCCAAAAGACCTTGCTTAGCTTAAAAGCCTCAATATATCTACATCGTTAATACCAATGACCGTGGATGAATTAAATGTGCCATTTGTTTCTGTCAGCTTATGTAAAAATAAATAATAAATGAAACGCATTAATCACGAATACAATTAAAAAGCCGTTCCGAGCGACACAAACGGGCAAACAGGAAATTTTCCAGTAGACGTAACACGTTCGACAGGGTGAATCCAGGTCCGATGCGAACGAGAGAAATGGGCACACTACTCTGTAATCTGTCGCGGCAAACCGTGTGCTGCATAAATTAGCCGTAGTTAAAAGCACCCTTTTAATGGGAAGGCCAAATGAATGGGCAGCTTCGGTCGACACCGAATTTCCAACGGGAATCGTACGGGGATAGGCCGCGCTCATATCACAGTGTACAGTGATTGAGTTAGATAAAGGCAGTAGATTATTTGTGGCGGAACTTTTTTTTTAATACTATTTTATTGCGAAATCTCTATTAGGCTTTTGTACATAATTAAAATAGTTCGAGAAAATTATTCCATCATTTAGTTAAGAAATTAAAATAAAACAACGAAACTGCATACATACGTCTAAATCTATTTTGTTATTAATTTCAAAGCCTTTATTCTTTATTTCGATTTTCAAGATAGCTAATACAATAATCAATGGTACATTGTGCACCAAGGGAGAAAAGAAAAAAACAATTAAACTGTTTTTTAATTTTTAAATAAACTACTACTAATTAAATAAGAACTGTCTGATTGTTTATCTGAACTGTCTCATCTTTGTTTGATACTTCACTATTAAATTTTATTGACTTTTGTTTATTTCGCTTTTACACTAAACACAATATTGTAAATTACCCGAGCACAACAGCAGACAGAGCAGACGTAGACACTAACGCGCACTTGTCAGTACCCAGGGAGGAAAAGTTACACTTTCTTCCCTGTACAGCGTGAGGAAAACCGAACTTTCGGCGTAGGCAGGACAAAAAATATCAAACTACCCTCATTTGACAAAGCTTCAAAAAGCTTATGACCTACTGCACGTTTCTGTTGATACTATCTACAGAAACTGGTATACTCGTAAATATATTTCTACATTAGAAGGCATCCTATTTATTTCATTTTAGACTTTTCCTTAGAATGTCTCTTTGTCTCTTCTGCACGTGATCGTACCCTTAGTGCAGCACAAATGTGTGCGAGAACCGCAAGCATTTAAAATTGCGCTTTGCTTCGACGCGCCTCTTGTTATTCAAGTGAATCGCAATTAATCGTAGTTCAGTTGCTCAAACGAACTAACTTTGTTACATTGTAAAACAAAATTCCCTTTTTGAATTTCGAATATAATAAAAATATTCTGATCGTTTAGGGAAAAAAAAATTGTATCCAGTTTTTCCGATTGGCATACGTCCATTAGTTACTCGACTCTATTTCTCGATTACTCTAAAAATGGTTAACATTTTATTTATATAATAGACAAACCATTTCATGGATTAGGAAAGCTGACTACAAGAAATATTTTTTTTAAATGAATAATAATGAATTATAAAAATCATAAAAAAAAATCGACTTTTGGGGACTTATATGCGACTACCATATTTGGCACCCGCATTAATAACACTAGCGAAGGTCCAAAAAAAGAACGATAAAATTTTTGCAAATGTAATCGAGAACGGAACTGAGATGCTTGAAACCGATTTTCGCTGATGTAAACCGGCTGGATCTACTGAAAATGCCCAGATTCTATTAAAGGTAACCACACAGTTTCCCCTGCAATGCGCACGAACCGTCATTTGTATACAAATCGAAAGCAAATACTGATGAAAAAATAAGATGATGGTGAAGTCGTCGTGGCCTAAGAGATAAGACGTTCAGTGCATTCGTGTTGAAACGATGCACCTGTGTTCGAATCCCAGGCGGGTACCAATTTTTCTAATGAATTACGTACTCAACAAATGTTCACGATTGACTTCCACGGTGAAGGAATAATATCGTGTAGTAAAAGTGAAACCCGTAAAATTATAATTTGCGTAATTACAGGTGGTAGAACCTCTTGTGAGTCCGCGCGGGTAGGTACCACCGCCCTGCCTATTTCTGCCGTGAAGCAGTAATGCGTTTCGGTTTGTGGGGCAGCCGTTGTAACTATACTGAGATCTTAGAACTTATATCTCAAGGTGGGTGGCGCATTTACGTTGTAGATGGCCATGGGCTCCAGTAACTAATTAACACCAGGTGGGCTGTGAGCTCGTCCAACCATCTAAGCAATAAAAAAATAATAAAAAAAGAAGATGTGAGGTGCATGCACATTCTTCGTCTAGCAACGTCTTTATGGTTGTAGTTACAGGCAGATTAGCTCTCGGTTTAACTGTATAGTCGGGCTAAATAGAGTCGCGAAAGGCATATTACAACAAAAATACCTTTAACCCTTGAAATCAGAACGCATCATCATCATTCGCGCCAGAAAGTAACGGTGAAACCTGCCAATATGGCTTCACTATGTATCTTACCATCGGTATAATTTGCTAGCATATAGAAAGGACTGTTGTAGTACATAGTTTAAAGTTTGAGTTTTCATTCTACGTAGCCCAGTTTTAACACGATTTCTGCATAGCTCAGTAATAGAAATAGAGTTGATTAGACTGACTACGTGGCGGAGTAGTTACTGAAACCCATGAGGTAGTTTGTTTGCTTTTTGTCTGGGTATTTGATATCTACTAGTGGTCCCGCAGTAGTCGAAATTCGACTATAATTAGGTAATTGAAATTATAAGTTTCAACATTATTATGGTCCTATTGTAACAGATTTCACCAAGACTACACTATTATAGACAAATACTCGTAATATTAAAAATAAACAATACTAACCTATTCTCAATTTGACTACAAACTATAGGCAATAACAACAATTTGACAATAAACAAAGAGTATATATGTGTGTGTGTGTGTGTATGTGTGTGTGTGTGTGTGTCAAATACATGGTAGTGTGAGTAATGTTTTCTTTATTGATTTAATGTATCTTTTATGCATTATTTTAAAAAATATTAGCATTGTGCACTTCTTCCCTACATTCTCTATAAGTATGGCAAATTTCATACTCCTCCATTCGCGCAATTTTCGTAAAAAGGGATACAAAGTTTTTTCACGTATTAATATATAGATAATATGCATATTTATATTTTTATATGTTCAAATATCAGTATATCAGTCTCTAGTTCCCGCAGTATAAGGAACACTAGTTGAATACCAGATATTTGTGTATCATTTTTCCGGATTATTGTTGTATTGTTTCATTAAGGTTTCGGAAATAACCACCTCATATAACATAATCAGAAACTCATTAATACACTAATGCTCCTTCGTTTAATTTAAAACAATTTGAACGTACATCAAAGGGCTTCAAACAATAAATTTTAATTTAGAAACATAGCTCTGAGATTCGACAACGTTAATCTTGTTTAATTAATTAATGTGAAACTTAAATAAATTATCTAAAGCTTATAATAGACTTAGTACAGATAAAAATAAAAGTGATTGCTAAGAAATATTGTAGGACCCAAAATATGATTCTCGATTCATTTGGTTTACATGTTTTATTAACAATAATCTTTTTTTTTATTGCTTAGATTCGTGGACAAGCTCAAGGCCCAACTATTATTAGGTGGTTACAGAAGCCCGTAGATATCTATAATGTAAATGCTGCAATACACCTTGAGACATGAGTTCTAAGTTCACTTATTACAGGACAACGGCTGTACTATTTTTTGGGCAGGGGCCAAACCTCAAATGAGCTGCCCGCGCCTGGGAGGAGAGGGAGCGAGCGTATGTGGTACTTGATGATTATTGGAGCTGGAGATGCTTGGAGCAGGCCGCGGGCACATGGATGTTATGGGGCCCTACCTACCAAACGACTCCCCTTGCACCCTCTCACCCGACTTCCGATCTCCGCCCGGGGTCAGAACCCAGGCAGGGCAGGGGGTTCTCGCGGTTAACACTTCAATCAAACTCGCGGTGCCATCCCTAAGACATCCGACCGACGGGCCGCATAGAAGGCGAATGCCCCATAACACCAGCCAGATGGTGAGGTCTAATAAAGAACGCGGTTGATGGTAATTTATACCACGCGGTTTATGCCACCCATTACCGAACACTATGGAGGAAAAATACACGTGGTCGCCCTCCTCAGCAGTGAGGGAACGATACCGAAGAATAGTTATTTTAGTCGGTTTATCGTCGCAATTTCTCTGATAGTCTACTGTAAGATATGTGTCATGGGATCAAATAATACGAGCCAAGATTCTGAATGGTGTTTATATACGATTGGGACAAATGTTTACACTGCCAGACTAATACAGACTGCCGTTCCAATTTCTTTCTCAAAAGCTATTACTAAAAATACGAGTAATCTATACATATAAATAAAATTGGAGTGTCTGTTTGTAATATTGAAATAATTGCTTTTTACTACATGCATATGAATATATATACGGTACATACACTAAAATAACATTTTTACAATTTTTGTCTGTCTGTCTGTTTGTTCCGGCTAATCTCTCGAACGGCTGGACCGATTTTGACGAGACTTTCACTGATAGGTAGCTGATGATATAAGGAGTAACTTAGGCTACTTTTTTTCCTAGGTACGACCATAAACGCGGGTAGGTAACATCGCGGGACTCAGCTATCAATAATAAAATTTAATGTCTCCGAAGCGAAGCGAGGGCGGTTCGCTAGTATTAAAACAAAAGTGATAAAACGTAAATCTTGTTCGCGGATCATTTTATATCACCTACATTTCATTCGTTCAGATAAAACTATTATAGATTAATACATAAACATTTTTTAAAGTTTTTATATGGAGGGACTGCTGGTAGTCCGGGAGAGTTTCTAACAATCGCTCAAACGCCTTCTAAAGAGCTGATTTGCGAATGATTTGAGCCGAAGTCACCAGAACGCGCCCCAATAGCTTTATTACGTGTAGAACTTCTTGCCATGGCCTACTTGAATGATAACTTACTAGAATCAAATATCGACCTAATTAATCGGTTAAAATTATCTGAGCAGTATTCTACCCTTGTTTATATCAATGATATACTCGTTTTGGTGGATGCCCATAAGATGTAGATCGCTTAAAGAATACCCTAAAACCAACAAAAATAAAATTCTGTACAGAGTACGTAACAAAAGCGACACTAACAGAAAAAAAAGCGACAAACGAGAAAAAAAGTGAAAACGTAGGCACTCAACAAATATTGTTAGGCACTTTAGGCACTTATCCTCATTCCTCCGGCGATACAGCACATTTCCACGGTACGTTAACATTTACGAGAGAGTGATCCCCATTGTGATATAAGGACTGAATAATAAACCTCAGGTGTACAATGCTAATGCGGGAATCTTCTAGTGACGGCGCGCACCCCGATTACTTACCGCCGGTATTTGTAAAGTTACACACTCATTTGTGTGCAGGGAAGAAAACGGCTCAATATATTAATGCAGAGATCTTTACTTTACATAGTATTCTACAGCGGGCTCGTATATTTCTTGAAGCACTAATTGATGTGCAAACTCTCCATAATACGCTAATCCGCAAACGACCGCTCTCATCAGTTCTAAAAGAGTAATCAAGATAAATGTAGTATACATATTTAGAGATCACATTCATGTTTTTTTTTTAAATATAATTTACCTAGCTCCACGCCCCACCAACTAGAGCCCATAGACGTCACAATGCGATGAGACAGCAGTAACCTTGAGACATGAGGTCGAAATCTCAATTGTATTGTAAGTTCCATCCTTTAAGCCATGTGCTTCGCGATATTAATAGACAAGATGGCGGTACCCATAATATAAATAAGTAAATACTGATTGGCGATCAATGGGCCGCTAGAATGCTCAGATAATATTGCAACTCGATATATAGGTAAATCAGGTAAATAAAGTTGCTTACTAGTCTGGGCCGAAACAACGGTGAAATAAAAAAAAAATGTTTCATCTTACGCCTACTTACAAAATATAACTGCCATTACCATACATTACAATATTAGTGCTTTAGGATTTTAAGAAATATTTAATTGTAGCCGGCTTTTTTCTTCTTTTTGAAATCAAAATTATCATTATTAGTAATCTAGGAGCCTTTTAAAAACTGCAACTGGAAGTATAATTTGCATTCCGTATAACCTCGTGGTTCGCTAGCGGGAACGCTCACGAAGTAAACGTTACTCAGATTTCATTTTCTCCTTTTACCTCTTATTCTTTACACATGTTTTGCATTTTTCAGCTCATTCTAAAACTGTAAGGGAACCGAACGAATTTTGTTTTCTTTTGAATCTCCATTCTGTCCGTGCTAGTGTAATATGAAACAGAGATTTTCAAACAACACAATGACATATTCAACGAATGATTTCCAATCTTTGAACAAGTGCAATGTAAGTTTAAGAAATTACCGATGACAGTGTTTGAAAAGCGAACGAAATAATTTAGTTTTAATACAGTAGAACTTAACCCATTTACATATAGATTTTTCGAGAATTTTCTATTTAAAAAAAAAATCGTATGCTATAAAATTTAGTAAATGACACTACAATCAACTTTAGATTACAGTTCCTGGTAACGGCCCGTAAATAAAAGATAAAATACTGAGCCCGCAAAACGGCGATGTCATCAAACCGGGCGTCTATTGTTCCGATTGCCCAATAATGGAAGTAATTTAGTTTCTCGCAGATAGCGTTATTAAACGATAAATTCCGATGGCTTCGAGTACCGAAAACGCTTACACGAATCGGTTTTTAGCCAGTGATACGCACTTAATTTATCCTTTGTGAATTTATTATTGCGGATCGCAGGCAGCTCGCCACAGAAAGAGTTATCCGAGCGATAAATAATCCGGTGAGATCTTTTTGTCGTTACGACAACATTCCGACGCGGAAATTTAGCTCGGGTATTTGAATATGTGCCTTTTAATGTTTCTTTCACTCGCTTGTTCCGTAAAATATTAAGTCTTGTGACGACTATGATATAATGTATGGGCTTTGTGAAATTTCGCCAAAAATGCTTACTTTATTATTTAAAATATTGCGCTGAACCGTTACAATCTTCTATGAACGGGCCAAAATATCTTGTTTGACAATAGTCTATCCTACTAAGCTTCATCAAATACGATGGCTATATGTTCCGAACTACTGTTTCTTCTATCATGCATTGGTAGTGTAAGTATTGGGCCTATAATTAAATTACTCTTCATTATAATTTATGTATTGAGTACCCATAGTAGAAGATGATGTGACCTACACGGATTCTATACTGTGCATTTCTTTTTTCTGCAATGAAGCAATAAATAATCAATTGTAGTCTGACGGGCTGGGTATATATTATTCTTACGCAACATTTATCACATCAGAACTTTTGTTCTATGCACCGAGGCGAACGCGGAGTTCTTATGTTTTATTTTAAAGCTGTTTTAGTTTGACCTTTCAAAACTGAAGGTTGGGTATGCAACCGAACATTATTATATACGAAATTTTATACAAGGAAGAAGATAGACAATTTTTAAAGGGAATGTATTTTTTGTACATGTATTATATGTATTTAGAATGAACTAAATCCATGTTAAACATGTTTTGTGTGAAATTAAATTCTAGCATGTATTTGTATACCTATATTGTTTATTATCTGTCTATTTGTATTTAAATTGGTACAATTTGTTCTTTTAATACTTAAAACTGTGGCGGAAATCTCTTTAAATAAGTATGTATGTATGTTTCTTACCTTTTTTCATTAATTATTGAAAATTCTAAGTATATTAAAATTCCCTTTTTTTTTCATTTCAATTCTTCTTCTCTTTCACTCTCAATTCTTCTCTTCAAGTCTGGAAAATATTTCTATAAGCGATAAGACTGCCCATCGTACTGTTATTTGTTATTACAAACGTTCTTTTTATGAATTATTTTGGTCTACTATCAAGCATTCTCTCTCTCTATCAACTTCAATAAATAGTTTGATGTACTTTGCCACTTCCGACGAAGAACTATTGTAATTGTTTGACAGTTTTATGGAAGAGCCATATTGATATAATCGCGTCACAGATTGTTTTTATTAGTTTTCGGAGTAGCAGTTATACTACATTGGCCGTCAGTCTGATCTTAGCTTGTTTTCTTTCTGGGTATGGGTACCTACATATACTGTTGTGGTTGATATTGAGCAGTTATGGAGACTACAAAATTAAAACTAATACCATGTTGAAACTTAACTAATTCCAGTCTCGTATAAGATAGTTAATAGATAAGATAGTGGCTTCGCGGCAGAAATAGGCAGAAAATACTTAGTGGGTATAACAATAGGACTTAAAGTGAACCACATGTAAGTTTAATATTCCAAGAAAACCTAACGAAACCTATAAAATATTCTGGCTCTGGGATGGAAATTTCCCTTCAATAATTTTTTATAAACGGTACTGTTTTTTTTTTTTCCTACCTATGCTGATAGCCTTGAGAGGCTATTTCAGCTTCGCCCTAACGTTTGTAGGTGAGCTCGCGGGGCTCAACCGGAGTGTTGCTAACACTGACCCTAGCAAGAGCAGTGCTTCGCAGAATCTACCACCGGATCGGAAACGCGACCCACTGAGAAGATCCGGCGAGAAACTCTATAATATAATATATAATATATATAACTCAGTCTATGGGTTGGTTCGCTCGTCGAGCCCTTCGTCGCAAGCGACGGGTTCGACGAGGAAAACGGTACTTGAAATACAAAAGAAGTGTTTATAAGGTTTCTGAGCCAATTTTAAATGAATGTTACAAAAATTTCCGCTCCCATCATTTCCCTTCGTTCATTTCGGTTTTTAATTATAATTTTTCTACATCAAAAAAATACTTACTGTTTATTTTTATTATCAAGGCTCATATACTCTTATTTTCATTCAAGTCATTCTAAGTATGTATAATGAAAACGTCTTTTAATTCTAGTTCTAAAGTCAACAGAGAACAAAAACTTTGCTAAACTTATAAAATATCTATCTAAATATCTAAACCAATGCTGTATTTAGTCGACAACAGTGTATAGACTAATATACTCGAAGTCAGGCTACCAGTAGATATTGAAACAGTAAACAAGCCAACTATAAAATTCCATACGTTATTTATGTTTTATCTCCGGCAAGTTTATTCTTGCGACAACGTTGTATTAAACAATAAAAGTTTGTATTCCGCAATTATTATTCTTTATTTTGAAACTGTTTCCAAAAACTGTTAATTCATTAACATTTAACAGCCGTCTGGTGTAGTGGTACGTGACATGGTCACTACACAAGGGGGTCGCGGGTTCGAATTCCGTCAAGGGAAGATATTTGTATGATAAAAAAAAATATATAAAATGTCTTTACCAGGGTTATGGATGTATATTAAAATATATGTATGTGTATGACGGAGGAGAAACGCTGAAGGAATGTTTTTAAAAAGTGTGACGTCACCATTGCTGACGTCACGGTCATTAAGTTCTCGATGATGACTCATGTTTGGGCTTCCAAAACAAAACTTCACGAGAACTGCGTATATTGCACGAGAAGCATAACAACGTTACAGAGAGATCCGTACTGTACTACGGCTCGGACACGAATGAATCAACGCTAGACAGCACGGCCGTATTTATAGGACTTTACACGTCAGCGTGTTGACAAGTATTAAACACGTGAGCGTGTTTACAAGATTTTAAAGTATTGAAATTACAATAAAAGGGACTGTTTAACATCAATTTCTTATCACAGAGTAATTAGTTGATGATCAGTAGGTAAATAGTCATATTTGCGCCGACATGTATAATAAAAATCTTACATTTATTTCCGTTATCTGGTACCTGTGACACAAGTTCTTTACGAACTTATCACGGGACCAGTTAACGTGGCGTGATCGTTAGTAAATATTTATATTTATAGTAAATATATATTTATATATATTTATTTATTTATTAAGTAATAGAAGTGGTCCTTCGTAAATAGATTCGCAGATGTTTTTCAAAATTACCGCGTAAAGTTTAGTAATAGCGATTGAACGAGCTACATTACAACGAACGACGCATCTATACTAATATACCTATAAATCTACAGTGGTTTTTATTGATGTTTTTTTTTATTGCTTAGATAGGTGGACGAGCTCACGGCCCACCTGGTGTTAAGTTACTGGAGCCCATAGACATCTAAAACGTAAACGCGCCACCCACCTTGAGATATAAGTTCTAAGGTCTCAGTATAGTTACAACGGCTACCCCACTCTTCAAACCGAAACGCATTACTGCTTCACGGCAGAAATAGGCAGGGCGGTGGTACCTACCCGCGCGGACTCACAAGTCCTACCACCAGTAATTACGCAAATTATAAATTTTGCGGGTTTGATTTTTTTTACGCGATGTTATTCTTTCATCGTTTTTTTTTTTTTTTTATTGCTTAGATGGGTGGACGAGCTCACAGCCCACCTGGTGTTAACGGCTGCCCCACCCTTCAAACCGAAACGCATTACTGCTTCACGGCAGAAATAGGCAGGGTGGTGGTACCTATCCGCGCCGACTCACAAGAGGTCCTACCACCAGTAATTACGCAAATTACAATTTTGCGGGTTTTGATTTTTATTACACGATGTTATTCCTTCACCGTGGAAGTCAATCTTGAACATTTGTTGAGTACGTATTTCATTAGAAAAATTGGTACCCGCCTGAGATTCGAACACCGGTGCATCGTTTCAACACGAATGCACCGGATGTCTTATCGCTTAGGCCACGACGGCTTCAATGAAAGTCAATCGTGAACATTTGTTGAGTACGTATTTCATTACAAAAATTGATACCAGCCTGGGATTCGAGCACCGTTGCATCGCTTCAACACGAATGCACCGGACGTCTTATCCTCTAGGCCACGACGATGTTAGGATGTTCCGTTATAACTACTGAACCATGCATCTGATTGACTTGAAACTTGGTATCCATGTAGAAAATATATGTACTTAATGGATAGGCTAATATTTATATGAGTGTTGGACTCCCTAATAATAATGACATAAATAATAATGTTAATTTTAAATGCCCAGCGAAACGGGTGAGTACGGCTAGTCTAATACTAAAACTCAACGAATAGCCATTGGAATTCGCTGCATACGGGCTGCGCAGGACTAGTCATTATAGTGAACCTTGGCAGAGACCACTGTCTAGCAATGAACGTCTATGAGACGATGATTTCTGTTGTTTTTTTTTTTTGTTTCATTGGTTTGCGGTTACTATATTAAACTTACCCAATGAATAAACAAATAAATAGGGGATCATGAAATGAATCATCTGTAACTTGAAGTCTTCATAATATATTCTTGTCCACACGGTAGGCAGCGGTTTGGTTCTGCCCCTGGCTTTGCTGAAGTCCATGTGCGATGGTAACCACTCACCATCAGATGGGCCGTATGCTCGTCTGCCTACAAGGGCAATAAAAAAAACAGTTTATATTAGAGTGAACTTTACAAAATAACAGCAGTGATACAATTAACAATAGTCTACATTTTACGAAAACACATAATCGATTTACGTAAATAATTAGCTAAGAATAATATAGCCTCAATAAATTTTTGAGTTTTGAAATCGATGTATAGGGTGTTCTGTTTCTTCGTTTTGATATCAGTGACCTAAAGTGCAGTTTACCGTTACAAATTTTATATCATAAACGTTTTCAATCTTCGATCCTACTAGACGCTACGGCAGGTAATCCCATAAAGCAGTCAGGAAGCGTTCGCTTTCAGAAACTTCATAATACTGTTATATTCTTCGCTGGGAGCAGATAACTGGGGCAAAATAGTTATTGGCGCAACTGCGATCAAAGGGATTAGGTGTCTTTCTTTGGTGCGCTTACCCGTACATAATTCAACATTTCAAACTTATATGAGTACATAATACAATCTCAACTAAACCGAGAATAGGCTTATAATTATTTGTTACGGCTGTTTTTTTGCTGAAGTTTCGGAAATATTTGGTATACATGTGGGATTCTGATTGTTCTTATTTTCTTTTTATGTCACTTTTATAATATTGATAGATGTCACTGTCAAGTAAAATTAGATGATGAGTCAGTTGTCAAAAGAAGGAGTAAAGGATCGTACGACGTTAAGATTGTTTTAATTATTTTGTGTGAATTTCTGCGGTAATCTGCACCCTACCATTCATAAATCCCACAACTTTTATGGGGGCTCGTCCGGGATATGAAGAAAACATGGTGTACGGTGTAAAAGTGTGAATATTAGATGCCGCATAATCGCCGAGCAAGCTGTCAAACATCATCTGTGTCAATCAAGAAGAGAAATAAAATATTGCCATACTGAAAAAAATACCCGATATTTGGTAGAATTTTACCATTTGAGGGAACGACGATTATTTTATTCAGAAAATTTTATGAAGACGATTGGTTATTATTTTGGTTGATAAAAGACGAAACAATTGATACAGAATGGCACGACGAAATCAGAAAGACAATGAAGATTTGACAAAACCCAGTTCAGACGATATTACCTCTGGAAACAAACCACGGATTTCTTTTAATGACTTAGAGAAATCTATGACGCTCTTTACCGGAGATGATACCTACCCGATTGAGACATGGATAAGTGATTTTGAAGATACCGCTACGTTAATGGAGTGGACTGAAATAGAGAAAATTATTTATTCGAAAAGACTTCTCTCTGGTACAGCAAAGTTATTTCTGCGATCGTTGGGCTCGATAACATCATGGGTCGTACTTAAAGAATTATTAAAAGAAGAATTTGCCCCAAAACTCAGTAGTGCTACCATCCACAAAAAATTAGCATTACGCAAGATGAAAACGAGTGAGACTTACCAACAGTATTTTCTACACATGAAGGAATTGGCTATGCATGGGAAAGTTGAAGACGAAGCTATCATAGAATACGTAATAGATGGTATCCGTGACTCTGAAACAAACAAATCTATTTTATACGGAGCTACCGACATGAAACAATTTCGAAAGAAACTGGAAGTATACACACAAATAAAGGAAAAGATGCACCATAAGGCTGCTGCTCAGATTACACCCACGACGACTACAGGACGTAAGCCCGTGTACACTAAGAGATGTTACAACTGCGGTGATTCTAGCCACCAATCATCGGCATGCACAAATGGAATAAAATGTTTCAAATGTAACGAATATGGACACAAATCAAACGAATGTCAGAGTACGATGAAGAAGACACTTAAAATCCAAGATGTAAGCGACTTTACTTCGAATCTTCGTCAGCCATACAAGAAAGCCAAGATTAATGATATTGAAGTTACAACTTTTCTTGACACCGGAAGCGATGCAAATTTAATTCGAGAATGCTATTATAGAGAAGTACTGTCAAAGGATAATGACTACGATCCGAACAATACACCTAATTTATCAGGAATAGCCGAGCATGAAGTACGCACAAAAGGATCTTTTACAGCAAGAATTGAAATGGATGATGTGATTTTTGAAACAAAGATTAACGTGGTAGACGATGACGTAATACCCGTTAATATTTTACTCGGAAATCCGATAGTGAACGAAATTGAAATTGCATTTTCCGCTGATGGAATTTCAGTGAAGAAGATATTACACCTGACTCAGATTAATGATTACAAAGAAGAACTTACAGACAAATATGATATTAAGACGATGAAATATAAAGACATAATTAAGAAATTACTGGAAGACTATGATGACTTAAAGACTACGATGAAAGAATCAAATGTAAAACTTAAAATTATACTTACCAATGAGGATCCGATTCACCAGACTCCCCGAAGACCTTCACCTCTAGAGTTAAACATAGTAAATAAACAGATAGAAGAATGGTTAGATCAAGATGTAATAAAAGCAAGTAAATCAGAATTTGCAAGTCCGATAGTATTAGCGAAAAAGAAAAATGGAAGTTACCGACTATACGTAGATTACAGAAGGCTCAACAAGAAAATTATCAGAGAAAGATTTCCACTTCCGCTTATAGAAGACCAACTCGACAAACTGAAAGAAGCACAACTATTTACGTCACTAGATTTGAAAAATGGATTTTTACACGTGAATGTCAGCGAAGAAAGCCAGAAGTATACTGCATTCGTAACACCAAAAGGACAATATGAATTCAATAAAATGCCATTCGGTTTGTGCACAGCGCCGTCCGTATTCCAACGCTTCATTAATTATATCTTTCAGGATTTCATTCTAGATGGCACTGTCCTAGCTTATTTAGATGACCTAATAATACTTTCTAGAACAGAAGAAGAAGGAATCAAGAAGATGAAGAAAATACTTGAAAGAGCGCAAGAATATGGGTTACAATTTAATTGGGAGAAATGTCACTTTCTGCAAAAAGAAATTCAATATTTGGGTTATATTATTTGTGATAATCATGTAAAACCTTCTACTGAGAAGATACAAGCTGTTGCAAGGTTCAAAAAGCCGGAGAATATAAAAGGACTAAGGTCATTCTTGGGTTTAACTGGATATTTTAGAAAATTTGTTAAAGATTACTCAATCATAGCAAAGCCACTGACTGATTTACTCAAGATGGATGTAAACTTTGATTTTGACATTAACTGCGAAAGAGCTTTTGAAAAATTTAAACAGATTTTGTGTGGTTCACCAGTTTTACGCATTTACGATTCAAATCTCGAAACAGAGTTACATACAGATGCAAGCATAGATGGCTACGGAGCCATTTTATTGCAGAGAAGCCCAAAAGATAACCAGCTGCACCCGATATACTACATGAGCAAAAAGACTACTCCTGCAGAAAAGAAATATCACAGCTACTATCTGGAAATTTTAGCAATTGTAGAAGCAATAAAGAAATTTAGAGTTTATTTACTTGGAATTCGTTTCAAAATTATAACAGACTGTTCTGCTTTAACTATGACGCTACAGAAAAAAGACTTACCTCATAGAGTTGCTCGCTGGGCACTCCTCCTTGAAGAATTTGATTACAAAATTGAACACCGATCCGGAACACAGATGAGACATGTAGATACTTTGAGCAGATACCCTGTTAGCCTGATACTTACCGAAACTACTGCACGCCTGAAAAGAGCACAAGATGATGACCTGAAAATAAAACTATTAAAGAAGTTGTTAGAAAGAGAACCTTATGAAGATTTTGTACTAGAAAATGGAATATTGTGTAAAGTTAAAGATGGTACTAGACTTATTGTTGTACCTAAGAAGATGATAAATGAGATAATAAGAAAATGTCACGAGAAAGGCCATTTCGGAATTATAAAGACGGAAGAATTACTAAACCGAGACTACTACATTGAAAATAGTAAAGAGGAGATACGATCAATTATTGATAATTGCGTGGAATGCATATTAATTTCGCATAAAAAAGGAAAGAAGGAAGGATATTTACACCCGCTTGATAAAGGGGACACTCCATTGTCTACTTACCATGTTGATCAGCTTGGTCCTTTGACATCTACGAATAAGAATTACAAATACATTTTTAGTGTTGTAGATGGTTTCACAAAATTTACGTGGATCTACCCAACCAAAACTTTATCGACGGAAGAAGTACTACAAAAACTCAGATTGCAACAGGAAACTTACGGGTTCTCCAGAGCGAATTATAACAGATCGTAATGCTGCTTTTACTTCTAATGATTTCAAAACATACTGTAACGAAGAAAACATAACACACTATGTAATAACTACCGGTCAGCCGAGAGGAAACGGTCAAGTTGAGAGAATACACCAAATAATAATAAACGTGCTGAGTAAACTCACATCAGACGATCCTGCAAAATGGTACCGACAGATTGGCAAAGTGCAACGTTGTTTAAATGGGACATACCAAATAAGTATTGGGATGACACCCTTTGAACTGCTTACTGGAATCAAAATGAGAGACAAAAGTGATGATATTCTAAAGTTGATAGAAAAGGAGAATTTAGTATACTTTCAAGACAAAAGATCAGAACTTAGAGACAGAGCAAAGCAAAATATTCAGAAAATTCAAGAAGAAAATCGAAAAGTTTACAATCGCAAAAGACGAGAAGCTATACAGTATGAGATCGGAGACCTAGTAGCGATTAAGAGAACACAATTCGTTCAAGGCTATAAGCTACATCCGAAGTATTTAGGACCATATCAAATTATACAGAAAAAAAGGAATGACAGATACACTGTGAAGAAGATAGGAGACGATGAAGGACCTATTAACACCACTAGCTCCGCTGATATGATGAAACCATGGTCTAATGGTGATGACGAACAAGAATCGCATTCATCCGGGCCAGATGAATAATGCAGGATAGCCGTGTGGGATTCTGATTGTTCTTATTTTCTTTTTACGTCACTTTTATAATATTGATAGATGTCACTGTCAAGTAAAATTAGATGATGAGTCAGTTGTCAAAAGAAGGAGTAAAGGATCGTACGACGTTAAGATTGTTTTAATTATTTTGTGTGAATTTCTGCGGTAATCTGCACCCTACCATTCATAAATCCCACATACATGTAGTTTAAATCTACTGAGATTTATATGTACCATACTTCGATCAATAATACTACTAGATTCGCGATTAGCGCTTCAAAAACGGCCCGAAAAATAAGACCACAAATAAATTTGTGGTCTTATTTCAAATTAGTATGGTCCAATCATAGCCAACACTAAGACGTCAAAACGCTGCAATGCGCGTTCAAAAACTGAGTAAAAAACCACCGTAACACCAAGGTTTTGGAAGGAATATCTTTTTTTGGTAAATTTATATTATTAAGTGTTTTTCATAAAATAATAAACACAATTATATTGTAAATAAAACAGAATTTACGAATATTGTAATTGTTTGGCCAATGTTTGCAACAAGGCACCAACTATTGTAACAAACATCACCTATTCTTGGACAGGGAATGCATAGAGTAGTTTTGTTATTTTATAATGTTATTTTTGTTTGTAGATTTCCTAGTAGCCCCTTGTCGCTGTGCACAATGGATATATATTGTCGCGAAAGAAAGAGAAGAAATATAGAACCCTTATAAAAATTCTAGAATTGTTCAATGATGGTGGCAAATCAATGCAAAAAAGTATTAAAAAAACTTTATATGTATGTGTAAATATTTTAAGCGTATATGCTGAAAAGGATTTGTTTTCTGGGGGAAACGAACACAGCCATAAAATAAGCCTAAATTAAACTGATTATAGAAAAATTCATTGATATAAGATTACATTATATTTGTAAAAAAGAAACCGCTCATATAAAAATGACTTCTAAAAGACAGCTTTATAACAAACTGAATCTGTTTAAAGGTAATTAAACCTACATTATTGTTTTAATTACTTCTGTATAAAGAATACGTGGAAAACATGTTTCGTGTTTCCTTTCATATTTTTTTTACTTTATTCAATTTTATTTTTTATCACCTATTTGTTGTAATAGCGGCAATGTAAAATATTATCTACTACTTTTTTCAATCGGTCAAAAATAGTTGCGACCATACAAAACAAACCTAAAACAAATATGTATATTCTGCAACTCTATGTCTTTCAATACTTACTGTGTTCTGAGCATTGAAATGTAATACCAAGAACTACATCTAGTTCCACAATACAATAAGCACGAAATTTTAAACAAATATTTTTAACCTTATAAATTAGGCTTTAAGTATCATTTTAGAATAAATATTTTTGTACTGATGACTTTTTATGTTCAAGTGACATTTTAAATTTATTCCATAATATTCTTTTTCTGACGAAAGGACCTAGATACATATATTTTGCAATGGTAATTAAACTTTATGTTAAGTTTTAAGGTTTATAATAAACTGAAGTCGTTAACATTATTAAACTTTTTTCTAAGAAATGAAGATGTTTTCGTGTCGGCAAACGTGGCCACTGGAGCGTCTTATTTTTGTTCCTGATCCTTATCTAGTAGTATTATTGATCGAAGGTACCATACGTAATTTTAAAAATTATACTCAGCGAACTGCTTGATTATAGAAAAAAAAAACAGTTTTATTAAATACGATGCTACATATTATGGTTGCAATAATGGTAGTAAATAAGGTAATTATATTTATATATATATTTTTTATTGCTTAGATGGGTGGACGAGCTCACAGCCCACCTGGTGTTAAGTGGTTACTGGAGCCCATAGACATCTACAACGTAAATGCGCCACCCACCTTAAGATATAAGTTCTAAGACCAGTATAGTTAAAACGGCTGCCCTACCCTTCAAACCGAAACGCATGACTGCTTCACGGCAGAAATAGGCAGGGAGGTGGTACCTACCCGCGCGGACTCACAAGAGGTCCTACCACCAGTGAATTACATTGCGATTTTTGATTCGCTATTGGACCACTTGTAATTTTTGTGCCGGGCGTTTTGTATTTATGTTTTTACGTATTATGAAAGTTCGAACAACTGTTGGACAATAAAGCTCAAGTTACTGCAGCCCGTAGAAATCAAATGTGAATACCGTCATTGAGTAGAGACATGAAGTCGAATGATATCAATATGATGCAGTGAGGGCCTATCTACAACTTGATTTGTAGATCTGATAGTAAATAAATGAAGCAAAAGTGAATCGTTTTATATTATCTTTGTATAGGCACTTCCTCATTTTGGCGTGATTGAGCAACAAATATTTGCATAGATTCTTTTACAGTTATTGTAGATTATAATACTTGCAAAATACATAACTTTTGCATTAAAACTGATTGAACATTATTGTTGCTTCTAGAAGTGTCATATTTTAATTTTAAATATATCTACTTATGGGAATTTTGCATACTAAAGAACCTCTGTTTCTACTAGAGTATCCCATAATGTGGAGTAATAATCCGATAATTCGACAACAATCACAATCAGCACGCAAAATAGAAGGACATCTTGTGTGTCTGATCTTACATGGAAAATTTACCATTTTCCCTACCGCTATATTATATATCCCATGTTTCAATAGGTACTCACAAAACATCAGCGAAAATAAATTTTCCTGTACACGCTGCTGACATAAATGTACTCATAATTAAGTTTTATTACAACTACTGCATAATAATTGTTCTAAAAGATAAGCGCCAATATTGTTCTCGGAAGATTCATTGCCTCTTCGGTCTAGGAGCAGAAGCGAACAATAAAATAACTTTCCACGGTTAATCTCTTGTAATTAATTGTAACATAAATTACCGAAACAATTTGTCGAAAAAAATAAATCACGAACCGTGTTTTGTGAGCAAGTGGAATTTCGAATTATTATCATCTTTATTGTTATTTAACACAAAAAGCCAAACTACTACTAAGATTTAAAAGTTATGTCAAGCAACTTTTAAGCTATTGCATGGCTTTTATCGCGGGCCTTGAGCGCGGCGACCGAATCGTGAAATTCCGTAACGAAAAAAACCTAAAACCCCTCACTCCGCCTACCCTGTAGCTCGCGTTCAACATACTCACACGTTGCGCTTCTGTAGTGTTTGTGAATAAGCGCGTGGCGTGACGTCACACTGCATGCGCATCATGAAAAGTCGGTCCATCTCTCTCTCGCGCGGTCTAGCTTATGAGTGTGAAGGGGACAGTTAAGGTTTTGTTTTTATTAATGTTTAATATAGCGTGGTCTTGTTTTATTCTTGTTATAATATTAAATTATCATTGTGCTATGCAATAGCTTTACCGCGGCAGTTCCCGAGTGCCACACTATTTTTTGTTGTAAAGGGATCCGGTGTTTAACTCTCTAAATAAATAAAAAAACATTGAATATCCATTAGACTATTTATGTTGTCTTGCATCGCATATTTTCTATTTTTGTTAATAAAATTATTATCTTATAACGATATGGATGTTTCCTTACTTTCATTTTTTATACACAAAACATAAAATCCCATTCTGCGGAATTCTTTTCGTGTCAACAACATTAGATGTAGCTGTGAAATGACATAGCCGTTACGTAGGCTTAGACGTTAATGTTTCAAATAAGCGTGTTGGAGATCTAGTCTGCTATTACTCTTTCACGATCGAACTTTACGCAGTAATGACACAAAGAGCAATGAGTTTCTATTTTAATGTGCTTTTGTTAGCTTGACCTGTATCTATCTTTATTTTTTTTGTTGCTTACATGTGTGGACGAGCTCACAGCCCACCTGGTTTTAAGTGGTTACTGGAGCCCATAGACATCCACAACGTAATTGCGCCACCCACCTTGAGATATAAGTTCTAAGATCTCAATATTGTTACAACGGCTGTCCTACCCTTCAGACCGAAACGCATTACTGCTTCACGGCAGAAATAGGCAGGGCGGTGGTACCTGCCCGAGCGGACTCAGAAGAGGTCCTACCACCAGTAGGTATCTAAATGGTTATAATAATATGCAATTTTCATTAATATTGCAGTGCAATACCTACAGTTATAATGATTTGGCTTAATATCAAGACTGTAAAGATAAATATCATTTTAGTTCATAATTTTTATGCTTGTTTATTGTAGTTTTAAACTAAATAAGCGTTTTGTTACTTCAGTACTAACTGTACGCCTATACGCATATCGAGCAATGGAACTATTCCACTATTTAAAGCCTACAGGTACCAATGCTTTTCAATGAATTATTATACGTACCTATATTTAACCAATGCTCCCGAGTGACTCTCATGATTGAAGAATAAAACTTTGTAATAAAAAACTAAACTCGCAAAACTCTAATTAACATAATTAGTGTACATTTGTCATAAATAGCAGTAGTGCTCTAAGTGAAAGTTAGTAGGAATTAGTTTTTTTTTTTTTTCAAAACTCTCTCTACTATATAAAACAATATGTAACACCTAAAATTAATCTAAATTTGAGCTATAAGTCATCACAGTCTAACACCAGGTAATGTAATTGAACGATGTGTACATCTGTTATCCTGATTACAAGTGGCAATAATTAACGGGAATTACCACCTAACTATCAAAACATTTGGGTATGCTGCTCCCAAAGGACTTTTGTATCGGGTCGGTTGTGAAATTATATCTTAAGATACGTGATATATAGGTACTAAGATCATTTGTAATTTATGAGAAAATGTTCATAATATAATTTGTTGTTTTGATCTGATATCTACATAGTATAGTTGAGATCGGCAATTGAGAGCCTATATTAATTCACTGGCTTAAGTTGATACGTTTTATGGAAGTCAACCATGGTAATAGATAGTTTGTTACCTAACCCATGCATCAGCCCGCTGAGTTTCTCGCTGGATCTTCTCAGCGGGTCGGGATTCCGATCCAGTAGTAGATTCATTCGCGAAGCAATTGGTCTTGAGTTGTTAGGTCTCCTTCGGAGGCGCTCGGGCAGTTGTTAGCAAATCTCACCCCTCCTGGCTGAGCATTTGCTCGCCCACCTGCCCTGGTGAAATTGGAAAGGCCTTTGGGCCACCAGTAATCTTTCAATCATAAAAAAAAGATAGTTTGTAACTTAACGCCAATCTCCTCGGTTCTGCCACGAAGTAACCATGCGTTCCATTATGAAACTTGAGACCTCCAATAAGCAATGAAGTGAAAGACCTTGACTTCACGTCTCAAGGTAGGTGGAGCCATTCACGTAATATTTGAACTTCTGCAACTATTTTACACCATCCATGCTCAGGCAGAGGGATTCGCCACGAAGCCCACTTCATACTCCCGTAAAGAAGCATGACGACCCAATCGACGACTACACCGTGTAGACCGTAAACCATTCGTTCACAAATTATGGAAAAAAAGGAAGTTGCTACATTTTAAGTATTAATTACATATTCATTTTTCAAACATCGGAACAAAACATTTCGATTTTTTTATTCATTAAAAACTTTGTTCTCTGATATCTCAACAAAAATATATTTTCAATGAGATTATAATATTTTTTTGGAATCAAGAACTTGTTTGGAACGTAATTTTGTCTTTCACCCCAGTTAATTAAAAACTTTTCACCTCGGAAGCATCATAAAGAATGAAAATAATTAGATGCAGATTTGTTTATTGTTTCGTTATTAACCACTTGTTCGGAAATGTATTCTTTGAATTCATTGTACTGCTTCATCGAGATTCGCATTAGCATCGAGTCGGGGAACAAACAAAATAAATGGAAACAATGAAATTTTCAACGTCAACCACTTATTAAACTGTCGAACCCATTCGTTAAGTGGCACTTTGAAAGCTAACCAATAAATAGCAGATATGATCCGAAATAATAAAGGTATTGTTAATTTTAAAGTTAAATTATATTCGTGGTTAATTCTTTCAAATAATTAATTCTGGAATCCGAAATTCCCTCAATGTAAACACATACGGTTATGTCTAAATAAAAAAACATTTAAAATTTATTGAAAAGTAGATCATAGTCGTTGATTTGTTTAAAACTAGCTTCTCCCTCACGGGTTCACCTGCATGGAGCGCACTTTTGGGTATCTACATTTTTTCTCCGGTTTCAAACTAAATAGTTTATTACTCATATTATTATTATAGCTTTATTTCCACTTAACAATGCAAATATGTAGCAGATTATAAACTAGGTATTTCTTCTTTTTCTTTGTTATGTGGCCCCTTCTTGGGTAAAAGCTTCATCCATCCTTTTCCAAATTTCCCTATTCTTGGCCAAATGCATCCAACTTGTTCCAGCAGTCTTTATTATATGATCGACTCATCTTTTCTTCTATTTCTCCACACCTCGTTTGCCCTTTGGGCCCAGCCATTTAGTATTTTAGTAACAGTTCCACTTCTATTTTAAACTAAAATGAAGGGCATCAGTTAATTTAGTTTTCATGTGGATCGTATTTCTCTTATCGTGTATTTGTCGTATTTTAAATATACTTCGCTCCATTGCATGTTGAGATGATGCAATTTTGTTCTTTACTTTTTCAGTAAAGACTCAAGTGTGGCTAGCGTAGGTTAGGCTCAGGAGAACATAAGAATCCATTGTAGCCTTTTTTATATTAGGACTATAATTCCCTTTTAAGATTTCTTCTTTTGGACCCAGTATTTCTTCCAAGCTCTTCTTATTCGTCTTTGTACCGCGTTGTAGTCTAGCGGATTTTCATCCGTTTAAATAGTTTTCTTTAGATTGTTTGTTAATATTTTTGTTTTGGATGCGTTCATATGAAAGTTGACTGTATTACATTCAGAGTTCAATCTTCGTAACATTGATTCTAAGCCTGTCGCGGATTCACTAAAGAGAACAATGTCATCTGCAAACCTTATGTGTGTTAATTTATTGTTTAGAATCCATATGCTTTTATTTTTCCAATTAATATTTTTGAAAATGTCCTCGAGGACAGCTGTGAGTGGGAATGACTTTGGAGACAACGGGTCTGTCACACCCTTCTTCCAATCGTGAATTTCTCCCCTTGTTTTTGCAACTTTACTCTACTGGTACCTTTAGAATATGCATTTTTTTATAACATTTACACATGTTTTGTTTATGTTGTTATTTCTGAGAGCAGTCCATTGGAAATTCATTATTCCATTGGAATACCTAGCCCATAAAGCCATGTAAAGTGGACTATTGAACCCTAATACATAGTTGATTTAATTTAATACAAATTCGAGATGCAAATCCACTCCGAATTTCTTCAAACGCCGTAATTAAGACGTGAAAACGTAAGAGACAATCTACTTATTTTACGAGAAACTTTGGTATTTTTAATATTAAAAATGGATGTCGAGTGTGGTTCTAAGCACACAAGCTTTTGATAATTTCTGCAAAGCGGAACATATTGTTGGCTAAATATCCTATTTGAACAGACCACTTTATTAACGCCTTATATTCCATTTAGTGCATCGGCCTGCTGTAATTGTAATTGTCTTTATGATGGCTCGCATGATCACATACTGATCTGGAATGTTAATCACTGTGAATAATGTGCCATTCAGTTTGTCCATAGAATAATCCTGATTGATCTTTCTCGGTATTCCGAGCGATTGTTTGAATCCGGCTGAAATTGCTTGTGACCGCTACATGACGCAACTCGAGTATTTGTGTTTATTAGGATTTCGATTGCAATACGAATTCTCATCGACTTTGATTTGATAGGTCTCTCTATCTGTATCGATGAATTACATAATATGTATCTATTATTATCTTATTATTATCTATTATTACTTATTATCTATTAACTTATTATATCTATGTGTTTTTTTTCTTCTTTTCTAAAATGTATCTTACCAAAAAGTTTCAATTCCTTAGTCCGTTTTGTCGAAGGCATAATTATTATACAAGCTTTATAGAAAACAACAGAAACTATTCGTTCAAAGTATGCAATTTTAATGTCAAAGGCTAAATAGTAGAGAATTAATAATGTCTTCTGGACGATGTCAATAGAATCACCTCGAGAGCGGCAGGTACTTAAACAAGGAAGCAAAGAGGCTTCTACTTATCTTTTCTTTACTTTGTGCCCGAAGTGCCGAAAGTACCGGAAAGGTGATTAAGATTCAGCTGATTAGTTAAACTTGAGAATAAGATATTGCTTTTACTTTTGTTCCAGTTTCGGAAGCGAAGATAGCTGGGATTAAATTCAAAAAGGTTTTTCCCGGTCGCCAATGGTCGTGATAGTCTGGGAAGTTTTCAAACTCACAACTTTCGAATGTGCTCTTCATGCCAACCTTAACTTAGATAACGGTTGTATTTGCTCATTTACGGTGTGACCTTTTCGTGATTGTAATATATTGACGCTTTTGATTTGAACGACCTGCAAAAACGCATTATTAGCCTGAGCTTGGCGTTTATTTTCACTGGCGACAGGGCATCTTGTGATCCCGCACGGATAGGTCTCACTAGTCGACCTCTTTCTCCCACGAAGCAGAAATGCATTTCAGTTTCAAAGACAGGACACCCATTATACTATAGGGATGAAACTTACAACTCATTTCTGAAGTGGTGCCATTTACGTTGTCAATTTTTAAGGGCTCCGTTAACCATTTAACACCGGGTGTGTCTAAGCAATCAACAAACGCGAGGTATGATTTTTTATATCACTGGATCTCTGTATGGGACAACAAGCTTGCGGTAGATCTGCGGTTAAGTTGTTACCGGTTGCTATAGGCATCACTAACGAGTTCGTCACCACCCGCACTGAGACGTGATGTTAAATGTTCCTCAAATCGTAACGCATGACATCTTCTTCTGAGTCGGTCTCTTCATTGCTGAATGTCGTGTCTAATTTCAAATGTGGCCCACTCGATGCCAGACCAGCGGGTAGGTGATCTTCTCCCGTCAATCTGACCAACTACCATCAGCTTCTCAAGTTATCGGGGCTTCTACGAGCGATGTGGCCGAAGCTACACATAACATAACCGGCTATAAATAAGCAGCATCGTGGTACCAGTTTAAGCTGAAGCTGCGATCCAGCAACAGCAGTCTTTGTTTATCAACAACTTAAACTAAGCTATGCGGTGCTTCAATATATCACAAACGACAAATTTCTATATAAGTACTACATCTGCATTCGTTCAATAAAACTCATTGGTATTCGATATTTGTCTACAATCGAACTATTTGAAGGTGAAGAATTTAAATAAAAGAAATTTTTTGTATGTATGTAATATATTTATTCGTAAAAAGTTACACTTACATTCATAAAATGCCCCGCAAAACTGCTTACGCAGTTTGACTGCAGGTAACTCGCTTTATACAAACATATCCTATAAACCATTAAACTAGATTATACTATAATAACACAATTAATTTACGTAAATTGTTACAACGTATTTAACAAATGTTTTTTTAATAAGCTTTTAAATTTAGCAAGTATAGGCTCACGTCTTATGTCCTCGGGTAAACTATTGAGTAAGTATGGAACTCGTTTTTTTAACGTTCTATCTCCATAGTAATTTTGTACCATGGGTACTTGGAAATCATCTCAAGATCCCAGCCATCAACTTATCTTCTGGAGAGATCTTATACGCTACAAACACTTTGTTAATTTTAACACGCTTTTATCATCTTGGTTATTAGTAATATGTTTGTTTGTATGTAACAAAATCTTTGAACGTCATTTTCATTTAAAGCCCAAAATCTTAAAGAACGTCCAAACGACCCAAAATTTTCACAATGACACAATATATATATATATGTTGGAGTATTTCCACTTTCGGGTAGCGACATGGTCAGCGGGTGGTCTTCGTAAGTCAATAAAACCAGAAATGTTAACTCAGAGCGTATATTACGCAGGAGCGTTCTGTCTGATACGGTGACTCGCTCGCTTCTGAGCTAAGGATTTTTTTTTTTTTTTTTTTCCTACCTATGCTGATAGCCTTGAGAGGCTATTTCAGCTTCACCCTAACGTGTGTAGGTGAGCTCACGGGGCTCAAACCGGAAAGTTGCTAACACTGACCCTAGCAAGAGCAGTGCTTCGCAGAATCTACCACCGGATCGGAAACGCGACCCACTGAGAAGATCCGGCGAGAAACTCAGTGGGCTGTGTCTAGGGGCTAATTCGCTCGTCGAGCCCTTCGTCGCAAGCGACGGGTTCGACGAGGACGGTGACCGGTGCTTGTGGTGCCTAAAAGCACCGTTAATGGATCGGGAGGATCCGTAATGACGTGCTTTGGGCGACGTCGACTGTTTACCATTCGGTCTACAGGATCGGGTATGTAGTTTCCAGCGGCCACGACAAGAGGGTTCTCATGTCGTGCCGCCTTCTCGAAATGGCGCAATGATGCCGACTGTAGATACTTACTGACAGAGTCGAGCTCCAGGTCATCGTGGAGATCCACGTTCCTCAGGAACCATGGTGCTCCGACGGCTATCCTGCAGAATTGGGATTGAATAACCTGAAGGGGCTTCAAGTTGGTGCGAGCTGCGTGAGCGAACACTACGCTTGCATACGTCATAACGGGGCGTATGCAAGTTTTGTAGAGAGTTACCTTATTACGGAGGGACAGTTTGCTTCGCTTGCAAAGCATAGGGTAGAGACGTCCTAATATGAAGGCGGCACGGTCGCGTACCGTTTTAATATGGGGACGGAATGTCATCCCTCTGTCGAGGGTGACGCCTAGGTATTTGACCTGCGAGGCCCACGGTATGGGCTGGCCAAAGAGAGTGACGGGGCTAACGGCGGAGGTGTTTGCGCGCCTATTAGGGAGTGGGATGCTCGAAGTGGTATTCGGAGGGCGACCCCTTTTGAAGAGCACCGCTGTGCTTTTCGTGGAGTTGATGTCGATGCGCCACTTCCGGAACCACTGTCCCATGGTGGCTACTGCGATCTGGAGTCGCCGATGAAGCAGCGACATCTTCCTACACGAGTAGTAGATAGCCGTGTCATCGGCGAAGAGCGCTAGATGGGTCTCCGGAGACCGGGGTATATCATTGATATACAAACTAAATAATATCGGGGAGAGCGCGGAGCCTTGCAGGACTCCGGCAGTCAGTTGACGGGGACGAGAACGAGTTCCCTCTACTCGATATCGAAACGAACGGTTCGACAAGAAGTCTCGTATGATGAGCACGAGTCTGTCTGGCACTCCCATGTTGTACAGTTTGTAAATTAAACCGTTGTGCCAGACTTTGTCGAACGCCTTCGCGATGTCGAAGAAGAGGGCGCCGGTCGGGATTTGTTTACGCCTATTTAGTCCTATCAGGATGTGCTCCGTGAGGCGGTGCACTTGTTGTACGCACGAGTGTTTAGAGCGGAATCCGAACTGTTCGTCTATGAGAATTTTGTTCGCGGTAACAAAATCCCAGAGGCGTTTCCTAAGGAGCCGTTCGTAAATTTTTCCTATCGTCGGGAGGAGACTAATCGGACGGTAACTAGATGTTTCGTTTGTCGGTTTGCCCGGCTTATGTATACCGATAACGTCCGCTTCTTTCCACACCGCGGGAAAGATGCAGTGCGTCATAGCGGCATTTAAAATTGTAACCAACATTGCTATCAGTTGGACTGGCAAGAGTTTTAGCGCGCGGTTGCGGATGCCGTCGGAGCCGGATGCCTTCCTAGGTTGGAGATTGTGGATCGCGTCTCTAACTTCGTCAGTGGTAATGGGGGTAACGCGTCCGAGGGCGGCAGGGAAGCTCTGCGCTCGACCTCCCTGTCGACTAACTCGGTGTGTTCGGGGTCCGCGTGTTGAGTGCTGGTGGTGCACTGCTCTTGCAGTGCATCGGCCAGCAGCTCAGCCTTGTCATCGTCATCGAATGCCGGTGGTTGGCCTGAAGGGCGTACGAGGGGAGGCATAGTAGCGGTAGTTTCGGATTTGAGAGTCCTAGCTAGTCGCCAGTATGCTTGGTGGGAGGGCGCGAGTTGTTCTAAATAACTATGCCAATTATCGTTACGCGCGTCGCTTAGGCGGGAGTGGACTTCGCGTTGTAGACGACGCATCCGAATCCGGTTTGAATGCGTGGGAAGCCGATCGTAGGCCCGGATTGCCGCGTTCCTAACTCTTAAGAGATTCCTAAGTTCGGAGGATAGTCTGATGCGGTGGAAGCTGTCCTCCACATCGACTTCTTTTGAAGATCTAATGATCGCGGAAGAGATGTGATCGGTAATGATGTTTATGGATTCGACGGTGTCCTCGGGGGATAGATTCGAATCCAGGCCGTAAGGGAGGATTGGCGGAGCGGCTTCGGCTAGGCACGTGCCCAGCTTATTCCAATCCACCATGGTCCTCGTAACAGTGACTGGGTTGTGAGGGCGACCGAGCTGCATAAGGACAGGTCGGTGGTCTGAGTCGAGCTCTGACAGTGCTTCGATGGAACGTAAGCGCAGAGTTACGTTCCTAAGCAATGCCAGGTCTATAGTGCTCGGACGGAGCGCGATGTTATGCGGATAACATGTTGGAGTTGGGGGACCGACTACTTCAAAAGTGAGGTCGTCTATAAACGCGTCGAGACGCCTACCGTTAACGTTCGTACGATGGCAGTTCCACCTAGTGTGGTGGCAATTTAAATCGCCTGCCAGGATGACGGAGTCTCCCATGCCAAACAGTGACTCGATGTCACTGCTCAGGAGGGGCTTGTCCGGGGGGAGATAAACGGATGCGATGACGATCGGCTGGTGTCCCGTCAGCGAGATACGGCACACTGACGCCTCGATATGTAAGAGCGAGGGAGTATCGAGAGGAACAACGTGCAGAGCCCGCATATAGTAAATGGCAGTCCCGCCTTTGGAGGCGGTGAGTCTGTCATTCCTAACCATGACGTAATTCGCGACTTTCGGGTCACGACGCGAGGGCTTCAGACAGGTCTCCTGCACTAACAAAATATCTACAAGATTATCGCGGAGGAATTCGAAAATTTGATCGCGTTGCCGCGCGAGTCCGTTAGCATTGTAGAATGCTAACGTAAGGGAATACGGTTTTTCTCTACCTTTTTGCGCCATTGATTACCGGTAAAGAATTTTTATAACGTGCGAGACACGGACTCGTAGACGTCCATGTGATCGAAAGCGGCCGCGAGCCGCTGTTCGGGGGTTACCGACCTACGGATAGCATCTGCGAACGATCGCAGACGGTCAAAGTTTACCGCGGTGACGAAGTCGCGCACGAGCGCGAAGTCGTTGACGTCTGAGGGTTGCGGGGGGCGGTACGCGGGCGCGGGGCGAGGTGCGAGCAGGGGCTGAGGCGCGTGACGTGTCGCAGGCGGGAGCTGGGGTACGTTTTGTGTTCCCTCCTTCGTATACGGCAGCGGTTTTTTCCACGCCGAGACGGTGGGAACCGCAGCCGGTACGAAGGCTGGTTTCGGCACTGAAGGCGCCGAAGTCTTTGGGTCGACGGTTCGGGGGGCTGGGTGGTTCAGGCGTTTACGCGGAGCCCTAGGACATCCGCGGTAGTTTGCCGGGTGCCCTTGCTTAAGGCATAGGACACAGCTTGGGGGTTCCGTCGCGGTTTCCCTAACACGCGAACATTCTGTGGTTGCGTGATCGCCGAGGCATTTCACGCAGCGGGGGCGCGCGTGGCAATTACGCGCTGAGTGGCCATAGAGCTGGCACCTGTGGCACTGCCCGGGAGTACCACGTTTATGGGGGGCTTCGATGGTGACCCCGGAGAGGCCGCATATCGTTTTGAGACATGAGATTCTTTTCTTTGCCTCCGGGGTTGATTCTAGCGCGACGAGAATCATATTGTACGGCTGTCTGCCGCGTCCGCTGTGCATCCGGTGCACACTAATTATTGGGAGGGACTGACCGATCAGATCCTCCTTTACGTAGTCTATGTCGAGTTCCTTGGGGACTCCACGTATCACTACGCGGAGTTCGCGGTCCTCCTGAAGAGCATAGGTGTGATAACCTATGTTCTCCTTTCGGAGGTAAGCAGAGAGGGCCCTATGGTCGCCCGGCGTTGCGACCTTAATCTGAATCCCATGCGCGACGTTACGCGCATGGGTATAATTAATTTTGTTGGCCTGAAGGGCCTGGGATACGCGATTCCACGCTGACTTCTCCTGGAGTATCAGCGGGGGCGGGACAACTGTTTTAGGCGCGGGCGCGGTTTTTGGGCGCGGCGGTGGGATTACGCGGCGGGCGGAGTCCGACTCTGGCGTTACGACTACCTGCGGTCGGGAGGCGGTCGCGGACTTGGTTTGCTTCGTCATGGAGCTCCGGGACTCCACGACGCGAGTACGCTTTTTACCGCGCGTTACAGTTTGGAACCCATCCGAGGTTCCGGGTTGAGGGCTAGTCGCGGACTCGAAGTCCATCTCCGATTCGGTATCGGAGCCTGAACTAGACGCTATTGAGGTCGCGACGGACGAAACTGACGTGATTGACGCGGGCGCGGGGGTAGCGGGGGCGGGGGCGTTAGACGCTACGGCGGCGGCGTGCGTACGTGCGCTTGAACACGGACCGGCGGCGGGGCACGCGAGGCATGCCTGCGAGGCATGTTTGGCGACGGCGGCGAGAGATGCGGGGGGAGAATAATTACCAAATGAGGCCCTATAGGCTTCGAATTCGGGCGCGATTGACGGATATTTTTCCCGAATGAAGTCGATGAAAAGTTTTTCCTCCATCTTTACGTGATTTTCGCCCGGGGGGGGGGCGGCCCCGGGACTTAAACACGCGCTCGCCTTGCGGCGAGGCCCCTGCGTCGGTAACACTAAATTGGCCGAAGCGATTCTAGGAATTTTAGAAATTTTAGTGAATAGAACAAGTAGAATAGAATTAGAGTGAATAGAACCACTGCACAGTTCCCGGGCGGCAATGCCTTGCAATTAGGCGCAGGTACAAATTCCGAGAAACACTTGGGCCACAGATGTGCCACGAACAATGATCTATTATCACCGGTAGTCACTTCCGACAAAACAATGAGCACGTCCACGCGCGTCGGTTGCTCAAATCGGAATCTTTTTTTTTTTTTTTTTTTTTCCTACCTATGCTGATAGCCTTGAGAGGCTATTTCAGCTTCACCCTAACGTGTGTAGGTGAGCTCACGGGGCTCAAACCGGAGAGTTGCTAACACTGACCCTAGCAAGAGCAGTGCTTCGCAGAATCTACCACCGGATCGGAAACGCGACCCACTGAGAAGATCCGGCGAGAAACTCAGTGGGCTGTGTCTATGGGTTAGTTCGCTCGTCGAGCCCTTCGTCGCAAGCGACGGGTTCGACGAGGACGGTGACCGGTGCTTGTGGTGCCTAAAAGCACCGTTAATGGATCGGGAGGATCCGTAATGACGTGCTTTGGGCGACGTCGACTGTTTACCATTCGATCTACAGGATCGGGTATGTAGTTTCCAGCGGCCACGACAAGAGGGTTCTCATGTCGTGCCGCCTTCTCGAAATGGCGCAATGATGCCGACTGTAGATACTTACTGACAGAGTCGAGCTCCAGGTCATCGTGGAGATCCACGTTCCTCAGGAACCATGGTGCTCCGACGGCTATCCTGCAGAATCGGGATTGAATAACCTGAAGGGGCTTCAAGTTGGTGCGGGCTGCGTGAGCGAACACTACGCTTGCATACGTCATAACGGGGCGTATGCAAGTTTTGTAGAGAGTTACCTTATTACGGAGGGACAGTTTGCTTCGCTTGCAAAGCATAGGGTAGAGACGTCCTAATATGAAGGCGGCACGGTCGCGTACCGTTTTAATATGGGGACGGAATGTCATCCCTCTGTCGAGGGTGACGCCTAGGTATTTGACCTGCGAGGCCCACGGTATGGGCTGGCCAAAGAGAGTAACGGGGCTAACGGCGGAGGTGTTTGCGCGCCTATTAGGGAGTGGGATGCTCGAAGTGGTATTCGGAGGGCGACCCCTTTTGAAGAGCACCGCTGTGCTTTTCGTGGGGTTGATGTCGATGCGCCACTTCTGGAACCACCGTCCCATGGTGGCTACTGCGATCTGGAGTTGCCGATGTAGCAACGACATCTTCCTACACGAGTAGTAGATAGCCGTGTCATCGGCGAAGAGCGCTAGATGGGTCTCCGGAGACCGGGGTATATCATTGATATACAAACTAAATAATAACGGGGAGAGCGCGGAGCCTTGCGGGACTCCGGCAGTCAGATGACGGGGGCGAGAGCGAGTTCCCTCTACTCGATATCGAAACAAACGGTTCGACAAGAAGTCTCGTATGATGAGCACGAGTCTGTCTGGCACTCCCATGTTGTACAGTTTGTAGATCAAACCGTTGTGCCAGACTTTGTCGAACGCCTTCGCGATATCGAAGAAGAGGGCGCCGGTCGGGATTTGTTTACGCCTATTTAGCCCTATTAAGATGTGCTCCGTGAGGCGGTGCACTTGTTGTACGCACGAGTGCTTAGCGCGGAATCCAAACTGCTCGTCTATTAGAATTTTATTCGCGGTAACGAAGTCCCAGAGGCGTTTCCGAAGGAGCCGTTCGTAAATTTTGCCTATCGTCGGGAGGAGACTAATCGGACGGTAACTAGCGGTTTCGTTTTTCGGTTTGCCCGGCTTATGTATACCGATAACGTCCGCTTCTTTCCACACCGCGGGAAAGATGCAGTGCGTCATAGCGGCATTTAAAATGGTAGCCAACATTGCTATCAGTTGGACTGGTAAGAGTTTAAGCGCGCGGTTACGGATGCCGTCGGAGCCGGGTGCCTTCTTAGGTTGGAGGTTGTGGATCGCTTCTCTAACTTCGTCAGTGGTAATGGGGGGTAACGCGTTCGAGGGCGGTAGGGAAGCTCTGCGCTCGACCTCCCTGTCGACTAACTCGGTGTGTTCGGGGTCCGCGTATTGAGTGCTGGTGGTGCACTGCTCTTGCAGTGCATCGGCCAGCAGCTCAGCCTTGTCATCGTCATCGAAAGCCGGTGGTTGGCCTGAAGGGCGTACGAGGGGAGGCATAGTAGCGGTAGTTTCGGATTTGAGAGTCCTAGCTAGTCGCCAGTATGCTTGGTGGGAGGGCGCGAGTTGTTCTAAATAACTATGCCAATTTTCGTTACGGGCGTCGCTTAGGCGGGAGTGGACTTCGCGTTGTAGACGACGCATCCGAATCCGGTTTGAATGCGTGATCGGAATCTGGTGAGCTAAGGATTGTACAGCAGCTCTTTTTATAGTCAGCAAGTGTGCCGGCAACTCGCGCCATCAAAGGGTGCCGCTGCGGTGTGTGATCCAAGCCGCCCGTCGCGAACGTTGAAGTGTGCCGGCGACCCGCACCATCAAAGGGTGCCGCTGCGGTGTGTGTTCCAAGCCGACCGCCACGAACGTTGCAAGTGTACCGGTGACCGGAGCCGTCAAAGGGTGCCGGTGCGCTCTGTGATCCAAGCCGCCTTTTTTTTTTTTTTTTCGGGTAGAGGGCCGAACCTCCTACGAGGTCCCCGCGCAAAAGGGGCGCGCGGGGTATGTGAGACTCAACGATCTGCATGGTGTTGTGAGCAGACCGCGGGCCCAAGGATTTTAGAGCCCACCCACTAAACGACTCCCCTGCACTCTTACACCCGACGTCCGATCCCCTCCGAGGTCAGAACCCGGATGAGGTAGGGGGGCTACCGCGGTCAACACTACAACCAGACAGCGCGGCTCACCCCAAGGACGCCCGGCCGACGGAGCCTTCGAGGCGAATCGAAGGCTCTGAAACGTCGGCCGTCTCGGTACGGCAGCCCGTCGGGCCGCCCAGACGGTGCCGCTGGTGTCCCGGAATACCCCGCTGGACGGGGTACCAGCCTGCCGGGTCGGGACGCGATACACCGTCGACCGGTCGCTCTAATCACTCCACGGCAGCGCGCTAGAGTGCTGGTAGCGCGCCGCGCGGCCTCACCCCCTCAGGTCGCCCCTTGACCTTCACCGGGGGGAGGCCGCCACCTACAGGATCCAAGCCGCCTGCCGTTGATCGTTTTTTTTTTTTTTTTTTTTTTTTTTTCCTACCTATGCTGATAGCCTTGAGAGGCTATTTCAGCTTCACCCTAACGTTTGTAGGTGAGCTCGCGGGGCTCAACCGGAGAGTTGCTAACACTGACCCTAGCAAGAGCAGTGCTTCGCAGAATCTACCACCGGATCGGAAACGCGACCCACTGAGAAGATCCGGCGAGAAACTCAGTGGGCTGTGTCTATGGGTTAGTTCGCTCGTCGAGCCCTTCGTCGCAAGCGACGGGTTCGACGAGGACGGTGACCGGTGCTTGTGGTGCCTAAGAGCACCGTTAATGGATCAGGAGGATCCGTAATGACGTGCTTTGGGCGACGTCGACGGTTTACCATTCGGTCTACTGGGTCGGGTATGTAATTTCCAGCGGCTACGATGAGAGGGTTCTCATGTCGTGCCGCCTTCTCAAAATGGCGCAGCGATGCCGACTGTAGATACTTACTAAATGAGTCGAGTTCCAGGTCATCGTGGAGATCCACATTCCTAAGGAACCATGGCGCTCCGACGGCTATCCTGCAGAATTTTGATTGAATAACCTGAAGGGATTTCAAGTGGGTGCGGGCTGCGTGAGCGAACACTACGCTTGCATACGTCATGACGGGGCGTATACAAGTTTTGTAGAGAGTTACCTTATTGCGGAGGGACAGTTTGCTTCGACTACAAAGCATTGGATAGAGTCGTCCTAGAATAAACGCGGCGCGGTCGCGTACCGTTTTTATATGGGGACGGAATGTCATCCCTCTGTCGAGGGTGACGCCTAGATATTTGACCTTCGAGACCCACGGTATGGGCTGGCCAAAGAGAGTGATGGGACTAACGGCGGAGGTGTTTGCGCGCCTACTACGGAGTGGGATGCTCGAAGTGATGTTCGGAGGGCGACCCCTTTTGAAGAGCACCGCTGCGCTTTTCGTGGGGTTGATGTCAATTCGCCACTTCCGGAACCACTGTCCCATGGTGGCTACTGCGATCTGGAGTCGCCGATGAAGCAGCGACATCTTCCTACACGAGTAGTAGATAGCCGTGTCATCGGCGAAGAGCGCTAGATGGGTCTCCGGAGACCGGGGTATATCATTGATATACAAACTAAATAATAACGGGGAGAGCGCGGAGCCTTGCGGGACTCCGGCAGTCAGTTGACGGGGACGAGAACGAGTTCCCTCTACTCGATATCGAAACGAACGGTTCGTCAAGAAGTCTCGTATGATGAGCACGAGTCTGTCTGGCACTCCCATGTTGTACAGTTTGTAAATTAAACCGTTGTGCCAGACTTTGTCGAACGCCTTCGCGATGTCGAAGAAGAGGGCGCCGGTCGGGATTTGTTTACGCCTATTTAGTCCTATCAGGATGTGCTCCGTGAGGCGGTGCACTTGTTGTACGCACGAGTGTTTAGAGCGGAATCCGAACTGTTCGTCTATGAGAATTTTGTTCGCGGTAACAAAATCCCAGAGGCGTTTCCTAAGGAGCCGTTCGTAAATTTTTCCTATCGTCGGGAGGAGACTAATCGGACGGTAACTAGATGTTTCGTTTGTCGGTTTGCCCGGCTTATGTATACCGATAACGTCCGCTTCTTTCCACACCGCGGGAAAGATGCAGTGCGTCATAGCGGCATTTAAAATTGTAACCAACATTGCTATCAGTTGGACTGGCAAGTTTTAGCGCGCGGTTGCGGATGCCGTCGGAGCCGGATGCCTTCCTAGGTTGGAGATTGTGGATCGCGTCTCTAACTTCGTCAGTGGTAATGGGGGGTAACGCGTCAGAGGGCGGCAGGGAAGCTCTGCGCTCGACCTCCCTGTCGACTAACTCGGTGTGTTCGGGGTCCGCGTGTTGAGTGCTGGTGGTGCACTGCTCTTGCAGTGCATCGGCCAGCAGCTCAGCCTTGTCATCGTCATCGAAAGCCGGTGGTTGGCCTGAAGGGCGTACGAGGGGAGGCATAGTAGCGGTAGTTTCGGATTTGAGAGTCCTAGCTAGTCGCCAGTATGCTTGGTGGGAGGGCGCGAGTTGTTCTAAATAACTATGCCAATTTTCGTTACGGGCGTCGCTTAGGCGGGAGTGGACTTCGCGTTGTAGACGACGCATCCGAATCCGGTTTGAATGCGTGATCGGAATCTGGTGAGCTAAGGATTGTACAGCAGCTCTTTTTATAGTCAGCAAGTGTGCCGGCAACTCGCGCCATCAAAGGGTGCCGCTGCGGTGTGTGATCCAAGCCGCCCGTCGCGAACGTTGAAGTGTGCCGGCGACCCGCACCATCAAAGGGTGCCGCTGCGGTGTGTGTTCCAAGCCGACCGCCACGAACGTTGCAAGTGTACCGGTGACCGGAGCCGTCAAAGGGTGCCGGTGCGCTCTGTGATCCAAGCCGCCTGCCGTTGATCGTTTTTTTTTTTTCCTCCTACCTATGCTGATAGCCTTGAGAGGCTATTTCTGCTTCACCCTAACGTTTGTAGGTGAGCTCGCGGGGCTCAACCGGAGAGTTGCTAACACTGACCCTAGCAAGAGCAGTGCTTCGCAGAATCTACCACCGGATCGGAAACGCGACCCACTGAGAAGATCCGGCGAGAAACTCAGTGGGCTGTGTCTATGGGTTAGTTCGCTCGTCGAGCCCTTCGTCGCAAGCGACGGGTTCGACGAGGACGGTGACCGGTGCTTGTGGTGCCTAAGAGCACCGTTAATGGATCAGGAGGATCCGTAATGACGTGCTTTGGGCGACGTCGACGGTTTACCATTCGGTCTACTGGGTCGGGTATGTAATTTCCAGCGGCTACGATGAGAGGGTTCTCATGTCGTGCCGCCTTCTCAAAATGGCGCAGCGATGCCGACTGTAGATACTTACTGACAGAGTCAAGCTCCAGGTCATCGTGGAGATCCACGTTCCTCAGGAACCATGGTGCTCCGACGGCTATCCTGCAGAATCGGGATTGAATAACCTGAAGGGGCTTCAAGTTGGTGCGGGCTGCGTGAGCGAACACTACGCTTGCATACGTCATAACGGGGCGTATGCAAGTTTTGTAGAGAGTTACCTTATTACGGAGGGACAGTTTGCTTCGCTTGCAAAGCATAGGGTAGAGACGTCCTAATATGAAGGCGGCACGGTCGCGTACCGTTTTAATATGGGGACGGAATGTCATCCCTCTGTCGAGGGTGACGCCTAGGTATTTGACCTGCGAGGCCCACGGTATGGGCTGGCCAAAGAGAGTGACGGGGCTAACGGCGGAGGTGTTTGCGCGCCTATTAGGGAGTGGGATGCTCGAAGTGGTATTCGGAGGGCGACCCCTTTTGAAGAGCACCGCTGTGCTTTTCGTGGGGTTGATGTCGATGCGCCACTTCCGGAACCACTGTCCCATGGTGGCTACTGCGATCTGGAGTCGCCGATGAAGCAGCGACATCTTCCTACACGAGTAGTAGATAGCCGTGTCATCGGCGAAGAGCGCTAGATGGGTCTCCGGAGACCGGGGTATATCATTGATATACAAACTAAATAATAACGGGGAGAGCGCGGAGCCTTGCGGGACTCCGGCAGTCAGTTGACGGGGACGAGAACGAGTTCCCTCTACTCGATATCGAAACGAACGGTTCGACAAGAAGTCTCGTATGATGAGCACGAGTCTGTCTGGCACTCCCATGTTGTACAGTTTGTAAATTAAACCGTTGTGCCAGACTTTGTCGAACGCCTTCGCGATGTCGAAGAAGAGGGCGCCGGTCGGGATTTGTTTACGCCTATTTAGTCCTATCAGGATGTGCTCCGTGAGGCGGTGCACTTGTTGTACGCACGAGTGTTTAGAGCGGAATCCGAACTGTTCGTCTATGAGAATTTTGTTCGCGGTAACAAAATCCCAGAGGCGTTTCCTAAGGACCGTTGATCGTTGCAAATATGCCGGTGACCCGAGCCATCAAAGGGTGCCGACGCCCTCTGTGATTCAAGCCGCCTGCCGTCGACCGTTGCAAGTGTGCCGGCGGCGCTCGCTGACAAAGGGTGCGGATGCGCTGTGTGATCTAAGCCGCGCGCCGACATATATATATAATTATTTAAAACTCCTCTGTTGATCAGGACCAATAAGATAAAAAAAATAATGAAATGAATAGTTAGTTTTCGATTTGAGCAACCGACGCGCGTGGACGTGCTCATTGTTTTGTCGGAAGTGACTACCGGTGATAATAGATCATTGTTCGTGGCACATCTGTGGCCCAAGTGTTTCTCGGAATTTGTACCTGCGCCTAATTGCAAGGCATTGCCGCCCGGGAACTGTGCAGTGGTTCTATTCACTCTAATTCTATTCTATTTATTCTATTCACTAAAATTTCTAAAACTCCTAGAATCGCTTCGGCCAATTTAGTGTTACCGACGCAGGGGCCTCGCCGCAAGGCGAGCGCGTGTTTAAGTCCCGGGGCCGCCCCCCCCAGGCGAAAATCACGTTAAGATGGAGGAAAAACTTTTCATCGACTTCATTCGGGAAAAATACCCGTCAATCGCGCCCGAATTCGAAGCCTATAGGGCCTCATTTGGTAACTATTCTCCCCCCGCATCTCTCGCCGCCGTCGCCAAACATGCCTCGCAGGCATGCCTCGCGTGCCCCGCCGCCGGTCCGTGTTCAAGCGCACGTACGCACGCCGCCGCCGTAGCGTCTAACGCCCCCGCCCCCGCTACCCCCGCGCCCGCGTCAATCACGTCAGTTTCGTCCGTCGCGACCTCAATAGCGTCTAGTTCAGGCTCCGATACCGAATCGGAGATGGACTTCGAGTCCGCGACTAGCCCTCAACCCGGAACCTCGGATGGGTTCCAAACTGTAACGCGCGGTAAAAAGCGTACTCGCGTCGTGGAGTCCCGGAGCTCCATGACGAAGCAAACCAAGTCCGCGACCGCCTCCCGACCGCAGGTAGTCGTGACGCCGGAGTCGGACTCCGCCCGCCGCGTAACCCCACCGCCGCGCCCAAAAACCGCGCCCGCGCCTAAAACAGTTGTCCCGCCCCCGCTGATACTCCAGGAGAAGTCAGCGTGGAATCGCGTATCCCAGGCCCTTCAGGCCAACAAAATTAATTATACCCATGCGCGTAACGTCGCGCATGGGATTCAGATTAAGGTCGCAACGCCGGGCGACCATAGGGCCCTCTCTGCTTACCTCCGAAAGGAGAACATAGGTTATCACACCTATGCTCTTCAGGAGGACCGCGAACTCCGCGTAGTGATACGCGGAGTCCCCAAGGAACTCGACATAGACTACGTAAAGGAGGATCTGATCGGTCAGTCCCTCCCAATAATTAGTGTGCACCGGATGCACAGCGGACGCGGCAGACAGCCGTACAATATGATTCTCGTCGCGCTAGAATCAACCCCGGAGGCAAAGAAAAGAATCTCATGTCTCAAAACGATATGCGGCCTCTCCGGGGTCACCATCGAAGCCCCCCATAAACGTGGTACTCCCGGGCAGTGCCACAGGTGCCAGCTCTATGGCCACTCAGCGCGTAATTGCCACGCGCGCCCCCGCTGCGTGAAATGCCTCGGCGATCACGCAACCACAGAATGTTCGCGTGTTAGGGAAACCGCGACGGAACCCCCAAGCTGTGTCCTATGCCTTAAGCAAGGGCACCCGGCAAACTACCGCGGATGTCCTAGGGCTCCGCGTAAACGCCCGAACCACCCAGCCCCCCGAACCGTCGACCCAAAGACTTCGGCGCCTTCAGTGCCGAAACCAGCCTTCGTACCGGCTGCGGTTCCCACCGTCTCGGCGTGGAAAAAACCGCTGCCGTATACGAAGGAGGGAACACAAAACGTACCCCAGCTCCCGCCTGCGACACGTCACGCGCCTCAGCCCCTGCTCGCACCTCGCCCCGCGCCCGCGTACCGCCCCCCGCAACCCTCAGACGTCAACGACTTCGCGCTCGTGCGCGACTTCGTCACCGCGGTAAACTTTGACCGTCTGCGATCGTTCGCAGATGCTATCCGTAGGTCGGTAACCCCCGAACAGCGGCTCGCGGCCGCTTTCGATCACATGGACGTCTACGAGTCCGTGTCTCGCACGTTATAAAGATTCTTTACCGGTATTCAATGGCGCAAAAAGGTAGAGAAAAACCGTATTCCCTTACGTTAGCATTCTACAATGCTAACGGACTCGCGCGGCAACGCGATCAAATTTTCGAATTCCTCCGCGACAATCTTGTAGATATTTTGTTAGTGCAGGAGACCTGTCTGAAGCCCTCGCGTCGTGACCCGAAAGTCGCGAATTACGTCATGGTTAGGAATGACAGACTCACCGCCTCCAAAGGCGGGACTGCCATTTACTATAGGCGGGCCCTGCACGTTGTCCCTCTCGATACTCCCTCGCTCTTACATATCGAGGCGTCAGTGTGCCGTATCTCGCTGACGGGACACCAGCCGATCGTCATCGCATCCGTTTATCTCCCCCCGGACAAGCCCCTCCTGAGCAGTGACATCGAGTCACTGTTCGGCATGGGAGACTCCGTCATCCTGGCAGGCGATTTAAATTGCCACCACACTAGGTGGAACTGCCATCGTACGAACGTTAACGGTAGGCGTCTCGACGCGTTTATAGACGACCTCACTTTTGAAGTAGTCGGTCCCCCAACTCCAACATGTTATCCGTATAACATCGCGCTCCGTCCGAGCACTATAGACCTGGCATTGCTTAGGAACGTAACTCTGCGCTTACGTTCCATCGAAGCACTGTCAGAGCTTCGTCGTGTCGTCGTGGCCTAACGGATAAGACGTCCGGTGCATTCGTGTTGAAGCGATGCACCGGTGTTCGAATCCCGCAGGCGGGTACCAATTTTTCTAATGAAATACGTACTCAACAAATGTTCACGATTGACTTCCACGGTGAAGGAATAACATCGTGTAATAAAAATGAAACCCGCAAAATTATAATTTGCGTAATTACTGGTGGTAGGACCTCTTGTGAGTCCGCACGGGTAGGTACCACCGCCCCGCCTATTTCTGCCGTGAAGCAGTAATGCGTTTCGGTTTGAAGGGTGGGGCAGCCGTTGTGACTATACTGAGACCTTAGAACTATATCTCAAGGTGTGTGGCGCATTTACGTTGTAGATGTCTATGGGCTCCAGTAACCACTTAACATCAGGCGGGCTGTGAGCTCGTCCACACAGCTAAGCAATAAAAAAAAAAAAAAAAAAAAGAGCTCGACTCAGACCACCGACCTGTTCTTATGCAGCTCGGTCGCCCTCACAACCCAGTCACTGTTACGAGGACCATGGTGGATTGGAATAAGCTGGGCACGTGCCTAGCCGAAGCCGCTCCGCCAATCCTCCCTTACGGCCCGGATTCGAATCTATCCCCCGAGGACACCGTCGAATCCATAAACATCATTACCGATCACATCTCTTCCGCGATCATTAGATCTTCAAAAGAAGTCGATGTGGAGGACAGCTTCCACCGCATCAGACTATCCTCCGAACTTAGGAATCTCTTAAGAGTTAGGAACGCGGCAATCCGGGCCTACGATCGGCTTCCCACGCATTCAAACCGGATTCGGATGCGTCGTCTACAACGCGAAGTCCACTCCCGCCTAAGCGACGCGCGTAACGATAATTGGCATAGTTATTTAGAACAACTCGCGCCCGCCCACCAAGCATACTGGCGACTAGCTAGGACTCTCAAATCCGAAACTACCGCTACTATGCCTCCCCTCGTACGCCCTTCAGGCCAACCACCGGCATTCGATGACGATGACAAGGCTGAGCTGCTGGCCGATGCACTGCAAGAGCAGTGCACCACCAGCACTCAACACGCGGACCCCGAACACACCGAGTTAGTCGACAGGGAGGTCGAGCGCAGAGCTTCCCTGCCGCCCTCTGACGCGTTACCCCCCATTACCACTGACGAAGTTAGAGACGCGATCCACAATCTCCAACCTAGGAAGGCATCCGGCTCCGACGGCATCCGCAACCGCGCGCTAAAACTCTTGCCAGTCCAACTGATAGCAATGTTGGTTACAATTTTAAATGCCGCTATGACGCACTGCATCTTTCCCGCGGTGTGGAAAGAAGCGGACGTTATCGGTATACATAAGCCGGGCAAACCGACAAACGAAACATCTAGTTACCGTCCGATTAGTCTCCTCCCGACGATAGGAAAAATTTACGAACGGCTCCTTAGGAAACGCCTCTGGGATTTTGTTACCGCGAACAAAATTCTCATAGACGAACAGTTCGGATTCCGCTCTAAACACTCGTGCGTACAACAAGTGCACCGCCTCACGGAGCACATCCTGATAGGACTAAATAGGCGTAAACAAATCCCGACCGGCGCCCTCTTCTTCGACATCGCGAAGGCGTTCGACAAAGTCTGGCACAACGGTTTAATTTACAAACTGTACAACATGGGAGTGCCAGACAGACTCGTGCTCATCATACGAGACTTCTTGTCGAACCGTTCGTTTCGATATCGAGTAGAGGGAACTCGTTCTCGTCCCCGTCAACTGACTGCCGGAGTCCCGCAAGGCTCCGCGCTCTCCCCGTTATTATTTAGTTTGTATATCAATGATATACCCCGGTCTCCGGAGACCCATCTAGCGCTCTTCGCCGATGACACGGCTATCTACTACTCGTGTAGGAAGATGTCGCTGCTTCATCGGCGACTCCAGATCGCAGTAGCCACCATGGGACAGTGGTTCCGGAAGTGGCGAATTGACATCAACCCCACGAAAAGCGCAGCGGTGCTCTTCAAAAGGGGTCGCCCTCTGAACATCACTTCGAGCATCCCACTCCGTAGTAGGCGCGCAAACACCTCCGCCGTTAGTCCCATCACTCTCTTTGGCCAGCCCATACCGTGGGTCTCGAAGGTCAAATATCTAGGCGTCACCCTCGACAGAGGGATGACATTCCGTCCCCATATAAAAACGGTACGCGACCGCGCCGCGTTTATTCTAGGACGACTCTATCCAATGCTTTGTAGTCGAAGCAAACTGTCCCTCCGCAATAAGGTAACTCTCTACAAAACTTGTATACGCCCCGTCATGACGTATGCAAGCGTAGTGTTCGCTCACGCAGCCCGCACCCACTTGAAATCCCTTCAGGTTATTCAATCAAAATTCTGCAGGATAGCCGTCGGAGCGCCATGGTTCCTTAGGAATGTGGATCTCCACGATGACCTGGAGCTCGACTCATTTAGTAAGTATCTACAGTCGGCATCGCTGCGCCATTTTGAGAAGGCGGCACGACATGAGAACCCTCTCATCGTAGCCGCTGGAAATTACATACCCGACCCAGTAGACCGAATGGTAAACCGTCGACGTCGCCCAAAGCACGTCATTACGGATCCTCCTGATCCATTAACGGTGCTCTTAGGCACCACAAGCACCGGTCACCGTCCTCGTCGAACCCGTCGCTTGCGACGAAGGGCTCGACGAGCGAACTAACCCATAGACACAGCCCACTGAGTTTCTCGCCGGATCTTCTCAGTGGGTCGCGTTTCCGATCCGGTGGTAGATTCTGCGAAGCACTGCTCTTGCTAGGGTCAGTGTTAGCAACTCTCCGGTTGAGCCCCGCGAGCTCACCTACAAACGTTAGGGTGAAGCTGAAATAGCCTCCCAAGGCTATCAGCATAGGTAGGAAAAAAAAAAAAAAAAAAATAGTTAGTTCGTAGAAAGTGTTTATAAGAATTGTAGCGCTATGACATGTCCTTCTTCAAACGAGGCTTGTAGAGAGTATTAAGCGGTAGGCAGCAGCTTGGCTCTACCTCTGGCATTGCTGAAGTCCATGGGCGACGGTAACCACTCACCATCAGGTGGGCGGTATGCTCGTCTGCCTACAAGGGCAATAAAAAAAAAGCCTTATAAATCCATATTTGATATCGGTTATTTCGAATATAAATTACTTTAGATAAACAATCAATTGAACTTTAAAACATAACGCCCGAAATGTAATAAATTATAATATGTAAATTAAATTAACAGGTAGTTTGAATCACAATATCTAATTGATGCAAGGATATATATAATGTGTCGTATAGATGTTTCCCAATTACTGTCCAATTAGGAAACACCTGGCTGTTATAATGACCAATTGGTGGATTAATACATAAAGCTATTATATTAGTGCTGAATTTAGTATTATTGTTATTCATTGGTGTATTGTGACAACTTGAAGAGCATTCTCGTGTATTGAGAAGTAAATTATGATACTTTCTAAAGCAATATAAAAATATGATTTGGTTGATGAGATTGACTTCTTCGCTTACCCCAAAAACAATATACTCACCACTCATAATAAAATCAAAACTTTATAAGTTGAATCTGGCATTTATACGACATTTTTTCAAAATTACATTTGACCATAATCTTCCTGTTGGTTTCCGTAACATTGTATTATAATATCATTCTAATAATATTAATGTTTTGTAACGAATAACTTTTACATGATACTCACATATATGTTGTTAGCATTATATAAAATAAATTTTATTTATATTTTATATTATTATATTTATATTATTATATAAAATAACGATAAAAACAATATTTTCCGGTAAACATTTTTTAAGTTAAACTAATTTTGGATTGTTTTCAATTTTTTTTACTTTACATAGGTGACAATCCCACGATCCACGTGTTAAGCAGTTACTGGGACACGTGTGTCGGAATAGGTCAATTTATCCGCTCACCTTGAAATATAAAGTTCAAATTTCTTTCACAGTTCATCCCCGGAAATAAAAGAGTCGTGAACTTCATTTCGAATTGAGGTAAGCGTTCGTTTTTCAAAAAGGTTTGGTTGCTATGTGACGTCATGACCGTGTATTAATATTAACTATCCCATCCTTCAGGCTGTGATATAATCGTCTCATGACAATGAGATAGGACAGAGATTCTAATTGGCTCACTACACGAACAATCAGTACTTAATATTGAAAATACGAGAATATACACGAGAAAATAGCTGGGAAAGAGACAAGTGGGAGTACATGATTCCCCTAAACTGCCGAAGTTTCATACCCATGTCTTCTAATAGTTTAACATATCGCCTTTTCGCATTAAAAGTGTACAATTTCCAAAAATATTCGAAATTGAGTTAATACGCGTAAACATTTGGTATCACCAGTATTTTACTCATAAATACTGTCAAAATAGCGTAGTTTAGTTTTAGCTTTTTTTTTTGTTTACTTATGTTTTGACTACTATTAACAAAATTAATACATAATTTTATCTTACTTTAAAAGACAGATAATGTAATTGGTAAAAAATAAAAAATAAATGTTACAAAGATGATTAATATTCAAAATATCATATATTAAACCTTTAAAACACTCTCCTGTAAAATTAGTAAGTTTTGAGATTATTACAGTTTTAATGCGAGAAGACGATATGTAACATATTTTTACTATTGAAACAGTCGCATTAAATTTAACTTCGATAGATAGACAGAATCTATATACGCAGCTTCCCTTTTAAACCCGTATCACTGTCACTCTCCCAAACTGGCAACGAACGCTGATACGTTAATTGTTTGGTCTGCCACAAGCTTTATAAAATGATTATAGTGGGAATCCGTGAACTATTTAGGTACGAAACTGAATGTTATTAATTATTTACAAATGTACATATATATATACGTTTTATTGCATTGTAAAGGTTTTTTTTGTTTTAACTAACAACGCTTATAGTTTTGCCGCAAAGTAGTCAAAAATTTGCTTTTAAAGTAGAGGACAATACTTTAAGCACAATTTAAGATTGATGTCAAATAAAGCGGATGCCACAAATCACGATAATGATGTATTTAGGCTATTGCAACCACTTAAGATGATATGGCTTTGAACTTCTCTAACCCCATCTAATGCAATAAAATTTTAAAACATACATAACCTAACGATTTTACCATTGTAATAACAATTTGATTTTTTTTTAGTAACCTGATTATCCTGGTTTTTTTTTTTTTTTTTTTTTTTCCACAGGAGAAAATCGCCGGATCCCCACCCGCACGGCAGGTGGGGTATGTGGGAGTCGAACCTCACTAAAAACTCCTGCCGCTCACAGCCGGCGCCCTACCCCGGACCGGGTGGGAACCCAGTCGGAGTTATTGAGACGGCGGGACAGGGTTTACGCAGAGCACATTACATCCATCCCGCCGTCCCCCAGACGCCGGACCGGCGGCCGCCAGCAACATGACCGCCGGTTCCCTCGGTCGACGGGCCAAGAGCCCGATTGATAGCGCCGCGCTACACCTTCCCCCGGAGCGGTCGGGGGAACGCGACCTACCACGCCGCCCCACGCCTAAGCTCCTCCCCGCACAAAACGGGTGGAGCCCGAAGCTCTTAGGGGGCCGGGTTACGGACGAGACCCCGGTCCCGACCCCCTGCTCGGCGGCGGCGGGTTTCTGCGTAATGAGGAGAGCTTTGCCTCACTCGCCCCGCCGCCTCCTTCTGCGAGATGGTGCACTCGCAGAAGTCGAGCATAGCCTTCCAGGACTCGTCACCGCCAAGCATCGACGCCACGACGCCAGGCAGCGACAAGTCCGGTCCTATCTTTGCGACCAGGACACGGCGCTGCACCTCCCAAGCGGGGCAGACAGCGAGCGTATGCTCCGCCGTGTCCAGGTCGTGTCCACAATGGTGGCACCTCGTCGTCGGCTCAGCTCCTATCCGGTGCAGATACTTTCCGAAGCATCCGTGCCCAGTCAGCACCTGCACCAGACGGAAGGTGAGGCGTCCTCGGCCACGATTCACCCAGTCATCAAAGACTGGGTAAACCGCCTCAACGGTCCGTAGACCCCACGTGGGGTTGGCCAACCGCCTCGACCACGATTCGAGCACGGACCGCCGAGAATGGGCCTTCCGCGCCCGCAGCTCACTTTTGGAGGGCCGCACCACGCCCAGAGCACGAAGCTCGCTGCGCCACCGATAGTCGGCAGCGAGCGACTCCGCCTCCAGCTCCCATGGCGGCGTCCCCGCCAACACACACGCCACCTCGAAGGAGACGGTGCGATATCCACGGATGACCCTGATAGCAACGGTGCGCTGCGGCCGGCGCAGGAACCGAGCCATAGCGGCCCGGTTGCGTGGCTCAGCCCATACAGGCGCACCGTACAGGGCCATCGATCGCACCACCCCTGCGTAGAGGCGGCGCACAGCCTGATCCGGCCCCCCGATATTCGGGAGCAGTCGGCTCAAAGAACCGGCTGTCCTCATCAATCGGGGGACCAGCTCCGCAAAGTGAGCACGAAAAGCCCACCGGCTGTCCAACACGAGGCCGAGGTACCTCAACTGCACCCCGACCCCTATTCGGACGCCTCCAACCACGATGTGGGCGTCGACAGGTGGCGCTCTCCGTGGCCCGTGAAACCACAAGGCCTCGGATTTACTGAGCGCCACGTCGAGGCCCAGTCTCCTTATCCTCCCGACAACGAGGGCCACCCCCGCTGTGGCGAGACGGGCAGACTCTCTATAATCATCCCCCCGGGCCACGACCAACGTGTCGTCCGCGTAACAAATAACGCGGAGGCCCGGGAGGAGGGCACCCCTCAGCACCCAGTCGTACCCGATGTTCCACAAGAGGGGTCCGAGAACCGACCCCTGCGGAACACCCCGCACGACCGGAAAACGGTGAAGGGTCCCACCGTACCCGGTACATTCGACCGACCTGGCCTCCAAATAGGAGCCAACCAGCCGGCGGAGGTAGAGGGGCACTCCATGCCTCTCCAGTGCCCCCCCTATCACGGACCAGGGCAGGGTGTTAAATGCGTTGGCGATGTCAAGAGACACCGCCAGCGCCACCCCACCCCGTGAGACAGCCTCGTCCGAGAGGGCCCGCACCCGAAGTATTGCATCCACGGTCGAACGGCCCTCCCGGAAGCCGAACTGCTCCGCCGACAGGTCAGGTCCAACCCCGACCAGGTGCTGAACGATGCGGGCAGCCAGAATACGCTCCAGCAATTTTCCCGCCTCGTCCAGCAGTACGATAGGACGATACCCGGCGGCTGTATCCACCGGGCGCCCCTCCTTCCGCAACAACACAAGTCTGCCCGTCCGCCAGAGCAACGGGAACCGTCCCGACTCCAGGCAACTATTAAATAGCTCCAGGAGCCGGTCCCCTAGGGCATCGAGGGCCAAGGCCAGCACCCGGCCATGGACTCCGTCCGGGCCGGGGGCCATGTCCTTTGCAGTCATCCTTACAACCGCCACACGGAGCTCTGCCCCAGTAATACGGGGCACCTCAGCAGGGGCTTCACCGTCGATGGCGTCCGACGGCTCACCCATAGCGGGGGGAACAAAACCCTCCCGCTCCTGCGGGAACAACGCCGAAACGATGTCCCGCAGCTGTTGAGGCTGGATTCGCTCAGTCATAGGGGGGCCCACGGGCGCAGCTTGCCGCGCACCAACCTGTACGGGCTCCCCCATGGATCCGCTTCGAGCGCCTCCAAGAGTCTCTCCATGTTCTGCTCCTTGGCCCGCCTGATGGCCAGCCGCAGGGCGTCCTTCGCAGCGCGATATTCGCCGTGCAGCCGGGTTTCCTCCTCCGCAAACGCGACGGGGTCGTCGCGCCGCAGGTGGCGGCGACGGCGGTGTCTAGCGCATTGGCGGCTCGCCCGAATGGAGACCGCGCGCAGTCTCGCAATTTCAGGCGACCACCAGGGAGACTGCCGCCGTCCGCAATGCCGAGAGCCGACCCGGGGCATTGAGGCATCGCATATGCGGTGCATCGCGCCGCGGAACCATTCGGCCTCGGCCTCCACGTCGAAAGGGTGTGGGCGCGTGGGCGTCCACGCCGCCACCATAGAGGCCTCCACCAGGAGCTCCTTCTTCAGGAGCTTCAATGCCCACCTAGGGAATGACCGGGATGCACTCCGCGGGGGTTAACCCCGCGAGCGCCTGCGGCCGGTGTTGGCGTGGGAGCGGAAAGATCGAACCGGATATACCGGTGATCTGACAACGATTCCGCCCCCACCACCACGCCCCAGCCGAGGATGCGCTGTGCGACGGACGAGCTCGCGAACGTCAAGTCCACAATAGACTCTCCTGTCCACCGCACGCATGTCGCGACTGAGCCCCTGTTAACGATACAGAGATCGGCCGCGACCGCCCACTCCTCCAACAGCCTACCACGAGCGTCCGTAGATGGGGAACCCCAAGCGACAGACTTCGCATTGAAGTCCCCCGCCAGTATCACGGAACGGGGAGAGAGGTGACGAGCGATCACCTCTAGCCCGTCCAGGAACCGCTCGAACTCGACGGTAGGCCGATTCGGAGAGAAGTACACCCCGATCACGACGGTATTTTCTAATTGTACCGCGACGATCCCGGGACCCCTGGTCACCATCGCCAGGGGGGGAATCATCGCGGATCTTCTTATATGTATGGCCGCCAAGCCATCAACGTCCCCAAACCAGCAGTCGTCTGCTAGGGGAACGAAGTACGGCTCGGCGACCACAGCCACGTCACTTGACCACTCCGCCATAGTCTGGAGCAGCATGTCCTGAGCCCCGGCGGAGTGGTTCAAGTTTCCTTGGAGGAAGCGATAGGTGTGATCCATTAAGACTGGACCACATCCATCGCCCCCTCCCTTACTCCATTGTCCCCGCTATCGGGCGCGAACGCCTCAGCGTGGGCCAAAGTGCCGGCCGGTGCTCCCCCGGCCGACAGCTTCTTTCTGATTTCTGATTGCGTTTTTGCCGGCTGGGGGGCATGCCTTGCCCCCGGTCCTGTGGTCAGCCCTGCGTCCGGCCGCCGCACACAATAAGCAATGCGGCGCAGCCGAGCACACGGCCGCCTTGTATCCAGGCTGACCACAGCGGAAACACAGTCCGCTGCGGTCAACCGCACTTACGCACCTGGCGAGGCAGTGCCCAGTGCTGAAGCACTTTAGGCACCGCCAGGCGCGTGGTTCTAGCAGGCGCACGTGGGCTGCTATCCAGTGATTATCCTGGTAGACCGATTTTGCTCCTTTCAAACATGACTGTTTTCTTGTGCTTGCCATATTTTAAGCTTAGACAGATTGACATTAAATTATCAGCTTTGTAGCACAGTATTTTACTAGAATAAAATTTCATAATAAAAATAAAGTTTCGGAAGGAAAAATCAAAATATCAAAACGTCATCAAATTATGAGTAGTACCTATCTGAGAATAATATTTGTTATCGAGTAACACTTCCGGCCTCACATAATATGTGAACCATTATTTAATTATTGTTTTATAATATAATTAGTGATTTTATAATCAAGTGAATAATTGATTCATACCGGCGCAATAAGCCCTTTTGTTATTTAAGTTGTACAATTATATTATTATTTTTGTTATCAAGTAACACTTCCGGCCTCACATACTTAATATGTGAGCCATTATTTACAAACTAGTTCAGGTACATCCTAATGATTAGGTAATATATAGAACTTATTTTTGTTTTATAAATAGTAATTTTGTAATCAAGAAAATAGTTGATTCATATTTCTTTATACTTATATTTTATGGCGCCTTCCGCTTGACAGCTTCCGGCGCCACGGCGTAATAAACCTTTAATGTTATAAAATTATATAACTTGATATTATTAAGTAATAAGTAATAATTGTACGTAAATAATCAACAGAATAATTAAGATAAACAATATTTAATATTACCTATTAAGTTTGTATTAAAGTAGGTCAAAACGGATTGTATTGTATTAAAGTAGGTCAAAACGGATTGTATAAATACCGGCGGTTAGCATATTTCAACCCCTTTTTGTACTCTACCCGTCGCAACGTGCATTAAAGAGAACTTATTATCTTCGTGTCTAATTATCGCCGCCACCCTGATAATCCTTCAACATATTGTTTAACGGCCGTCTGGTGTAGTGGTAAGTGACATGGTCACTACACAAGGGGGTCGCGGGTTCGAATCCCGCCAAGGGTCTTCCCTTGTATTTATATGATAAACATAAATGTCTTTTCCAAGGTTATGGATGTATATTAAATATATGTATGTGTATAATAAAAATCTTACATTTATTTCCGTTATCTGGTACCTGTAACACAAGTTCTTTACGAACTTATCACGGGACCAGATAACGTGGCGTGATTGTTAGTAAATATTTATTTATTTATTGTTTTACAATTGGAAACCAAATTTTACCTAATAATTCAAATCATAAAAAGAGAACCTAAACATAAAATGAATTATCTGAGATCAAATTTACTCTAGAAGCTTCGAAGGAAAAATGTATAATGCAAGCATTCCATTCTCTGAAGACTTACCGGTACACAGAGTACGTATCGGAACGCGAACCATCGTTCACGGAGTTATTGCGTTAAAACCCGAATACATTTTTCATACAAAATAACGCATATTTCACATTGAAATTCTTGTCGATCGAGCAGCCGCTTTGTCTTGGCTCTTTTCCTTCATTTTTCCCCTCAGTTGATTTGTGTTCTATGAGTGTTCCGCTGCACTCGGTCCGCTCGCCCCGAAGAATATTGGATATCTGTCATAAGTCATAAGATTCCGCATACCGACTTTATAATGTTCCGAATATCCTGTGAGCTCAAATAGAATACGGACACTTTATACGAATTCGTATTGCGTATAAATTGCCTTTCGTGGTTCTCGCTATTCGCGTTCATTGTATCTTTTTCGGGAATTCCTATAGGAAAGCGACGCGGCGTGTAATTTTGCTGTTAATATTGTCTATTTTGGGATTGTGTTTCTAAAGAGCTCTTCTTTAGAAACACAATCCCACGAACGAAGGTTGAGGCATAAAAACACGGTACTACCGCTTCTGATATTTCGTCATTTTTCCTAAAACGGATCCGAGTGCGAGACTTTGCTTCAGAAATGTAATAATATCTTTAATAATGTCTTGGAGACGGAAGATGGGTTTGTAAACATCCTGAGCGGGCCTAGGGTTATTATATCCTCGCTTTTAGTGTTAACGATACTTTTTTATTTTTTTTTATGATTGAGGCTTACTGGTGGCCCTGAGGCCTTTCCAGTTTCACAAGGACAGGTGGGCGAGCAAGGGTTCAGTTTTTTTTTTTTTTTTTTTTTTTTCCTACCTAAGCTGAGAGCCTTGAGAGGATATATCAGCGTAACCCTAACTTTTGTAGGTGAGCTCACGGGGCTCAAACCTGATGACGTTGCTAACACGAATCCTAGCAAGAGTCGTGCTTCGCAGAATCTACCACCGGATCGGAAACGCGACCCACTGAGAAGATCCGGCGAGAAACTCAGTGGGCTGTGTCTGAGAGTTAATTTACTCGTCGAGCCCTTCGTCGCAAGCGACGGGTTCGACGAGAACGGTGACCGGTGCTTGAAGTACCTAGAAGCACCGTTAGTGGATCGGGAGGATCCGAGATGACGTGTTTTGGGCGACGTCGACTGCTTTCCATTCTGTCCGCAGGATCGGGAATGTAGTTACCGGCGGCCACGATGAGAGGGTTCTCGTGTCGTGCCGCTTTATCGAAGTGGCGCATCGACGCCGACTGCATATACTTACTGGTGGACTCTAAGTCCAGGTCGTCATGGAGGTCGACGTTCCTGACGAACCACGGGGCTCCGACGGCTATCCTGCAAAAACGGGATTGAATAATTTGGAATGACTTTAAGTGAGTGCGGGCCGCGTGAGCGAACACTACACTTGCATAGGTCATGACGGGGCGTATGCAAGTTTTGTAGAGTGTCACCTTATTTCTAAGGGACATTTTACTTCGCCTACATATCATCGGGTAGAGACGTCCTAGAATGAAGGCGGCACGGTCGCGTACCGTCTTGATGTGGGGGCGGAATGTCATCCTACTGTCGAGGGTGACGCCTAAATATTTGACCTTCGGGGCCCACGGTATGGGCTGGTCGAACATCGTGATTGGGAGGGTTCAGCCAGAAGGGGCGGGATTTGCTAACAGCTACCCGAGCGCCTCCAACAGAGACCTAACAACTCAAGAGTAGCTGCTTCGCGAATGAATCTACTACCGGATCGGAATCGCGACCCGCTGAGAAGATCCGGCGAGAAACTCAACGGGCTGATGCTTAGGTTAGGTTGCACGTCGAACTATTTGCCGAGTTCGACGAGTACGGTTACCGGGATCTCTACTCCTATTTTTAGTTCAAAAATCACAGCTCTTGCCGTAAGCTCTAGTTCACAGCAATAACATACTGAAAAGAATAAATAAAAATAAACAATTTTACAAAAACTTATACAGTGGACTTGAATCTTCAAGACAATTTTCAGTACGAAAATAATATACCTACATAAGAATTTTAATTTTAATTTTGAAATAAAATATTTTTGGAATATGAATATATTTATAACGTAAGCAGATGCATGACGTCATTGCTTAATTTGCTTCTCATAATAACCTGAAATATTATACTAATAAATACAGTAAACAGTAATTGCCAAGAAATTGAATCAGTAGTTATTGCCACTGATCATACATTTTCAACCTCTATAAATTAGAAATTACTGAAAATCAAACGATTTTCCCGCTGTCAAATATATGAACAGATGGCCCACCTCATCATAAGTAGCTAAGCTTCTACCCTTGAGCCTTTTGTGGCGAAGAGCATATCACATTAATGAAATAACAAAGAAGGAATTCATTCCAAAGCGGAATAACAGGCGGAAAGAAAATAACTTTTTTCTACAAAAATAAAACTATTTTACCTCTTAATTTTCCACAGATACTAGATTTTTTTAATAAAACATTCAGATTGAAATATTTTGAAGACTTTCATTGTTTTTTTTAAATACATAATAATATGCTCATTTAAATAATCATATGGATTAATGAACCTCGCCGATATGTAAGTTGAAGAACAGATTCTGATATTCGTGGTGATATCTATGCGGTAATATGAATTAAAAATATTTTTTAATATACAAATTACAATTTAGAACAGGCTGCTAAAACGTCGTATTTTTTTTATCAAACTTGTGGATCCAGATAAATAAAATATGACTACAATATTTTAGAATCAGAATTGCGTTTCGTTGGAATTTGAACAAGATTTTGCGAGAACATAATTATCTCACAAAGGAATTTTGCTCGTTCGTAACGCTAGCGGATGTAACTAAATGCAAAGATAAGTATATAAAGAGTTCCAGACTCGAAGTTTCATTATGTCAGTTATTATAGCCTTATACATATACTTAATGCTGGAGCTGCCCCGATAGGTACATTGTTCCAACAGTAACGTAAAAATCTCTAATTACAAAAACAACAATTTGTAAACACACATAGTATTTTTGTTTTTATTTAATAAAGTAACTCACCTTATTTTTTTTGTGTCATATAAAACAGACCAATTAGAGTCATTATTCAAATCAGTATTTGGTTGCGCTATGCGGTTGGTAGACCAAAATTGTAACGGTCATCTAATACAAATATGAGTGTGGACTGTATTTGCGTTGTTTAACTATGACACTTTCTCGGGCCGTGGCGGGAAGAAACAAAGGAACACAACCCGAGGGAAATTGTGAAGGAAAACGCCGTACCTGGAGACGATGGAATCGTCCGAATCACGGCTGCTAGAAGTGCTTGAAGCCAGTTGGTGTATCTTCAATCTTGCACGACACTGTGATACACTGACACTAATGTTGTATAAGAATAAAGTCTTAGGCCATCTCAATAATTAAATCACAAAATAACTGATTTTTGTAATGCGGAGCGCGCGCTAGGTAACCGCCATATTTTTCTTCTTTTTTCTTTTCTGTGTGCCCGCGTCGCTCGTACTAGCCAATCCAGGGCGCGGGGGATGGGTGAGGAAGGGGAAGGGAAAAGTGTCATAGCTGCCATATTATTATAAAAACATCTATCTACAAATCTGTTATGACGCTGGCGCAACCAGTATTTAAAATTAGAGTTCTTAAATATAAAGTTGAAACTATTAATAACCTCTTCCTACACCAACAAACATCACTTCCGTCCAACGTCTTCGAAAACAAATTTCTTTAAAAGCAAAGACCAAAAGGCATCCGAACATTTCTGCACTAAAATCAAGCATCAATATTTTAAAAATCTCGCAACTGCGAACTCAAAGTACACACGTTCACTCAATTGGCATTACTTTGAAGTAATGCTTGCTTCTCTTAATGCCTGGTCAACATCTAACATAAATAGAATCTATAAGCTTTCCAGTAATATACCGCTTTCGCTTATACACACACTCACACAAGGTATAAAGGTACCGCTACCGAAGCTGATTTTTTTATTTATCGCTTACCTGGTATTAACTGGTTACTGGAGCCCATAGATATCTACGACGTAAATGCGCCACCCACCTTGAGATATCAGTTCTAAGGTCTCAGTATAGTCACGACGGCTACCTCACCCTTCAAACCGAAACGCATTACTACTTCACGGCAGAAATAGGTAGGGTGGTGGTACCTACCCGCGCAGACTCACAAGAGGTCCTACCACCAGTAATTATGCAAATTATAATTTTGCGGGCTTCATTTTTATTACACGATGTTATTCCTTCGCAGCGGAAGTCAATCGTAAACATTTGTTGAGTACGTATTTCATTACAAAAATTGGTACCCGCCTGGGATACGAACGCCGCACTGGTGCATCGCTCAACACGAATGAACCGGACGTCTTCATCCTTTAAGCCACGACGACTTCAAATAGGGATAAGCGACTACCCTGAAAGTGAAAAAATCATTTTAATATACTTTTAATAAGTTAAATTTTATGTAAATCCAAAATATAGCGAATACGTTCGACATAGACCACAATATTAAATATCATAGCTTAAGAGGAATTTCTGGAAGACCCTTTCGGCACCGCCAAAACGAGTGGGCGATCATGGGCTCAGCCAGGCTAAGGGCCAGAACGATGAATCCCACCAGACCGCAATTTTACATTACCTGAAATGTAAAAAAAATATGTGTGGTGTCGTGGGACACCGGATAGGAACGAAGTTCCTTATTATAAAAATATTAATTTTAAGTTCTACTCGAAGTTTAAAGAAAATAAAACTGGAAGTTTCGCAACAACCCACGGTCATTCGGTAACGTGCGAACTTATTATGGTACACTACATTCACGGTTGTTTGCATAAGAGTTAGTGTATTGCGCAAACGAACGCTCTGAGATCGTGATCAATGAATGATAAAAAAATATGTTATTTTTTGTACATTAAAGTTAAGTCGTACACTGTGTACATTACTAATTTGTACGTTATTACAAAGCTAAGTCGTACACTGTGTGCATTACTAATAAAAATCTTACGTTACGGACGTTTTTTCCCGGTTAGTGTACCCCTCCGCATCGTCCCATAAGGAATTTGGTTCCAAAACTTTGTTCCAAAAACAACATAGAAAAATTGTAATGTTTATTCGCTATTCATATTAATTCCACTGTTTATTTAGCAACCGACATATAGCAAGCTTGATATTTTCACTTTATTTGAATTTGTGCACACCATAAGCGCTTTTCATTAACCGTCAATAAATGTTCATTAAGGAAATACATTCCACCTACAGTTTAGTGATATGTATAATTGCTCCGAAAGATTAATAAATGGACATAAAATAAGACTTTTTTTTTTTAAATAGACAAGATCATTTCGCGGGGAACACAAAAACTTTCACAACACATAATTTTATTCGACTTTGACCGAGGAAGACAATGTAAAATGATAATTTTATTTTTACAAGCGACTCGCCTAGTGCATTTTGCGAAATTGGAATAAGTAGTACTACCTCGCTGCGACTGTATACAGGTGGCGTAACGAGTCGCGGGCACCGTCTTTGATCTAACCGGCTTCAGCGTCTCCTTTGCGTTTCTTTGAAAACTGATTGAGCGCAGCACTCTGTGTGCATACGAAAACGTCTGCAGCACTGTGGAAGCTTTACTATTTCTGTAAGAAAGGAGCTCTTTATTTTTAGTGGTTTTTGGCTTTTTAAAATCGCTTAGATGAGCAAAATAAACGTCCTAAAAGTTACATGTACTTCAGTATTTATGCTAAGGATACTTAATCTACATTGGTTTTTACGGATGTTCCGTTATAGCTACTGAACCATGCCTCCGATTGACTTGAAACTTGGTATCCATGTAGAAGATACATGTGCTTAATGGATAGGCTAATATTTATATTAGTTTTGGACTCCCTACACCAGTTGCGGGGGTATTGATGAGAATCTTTGTGGGGGTGAGAAATAATGTTAATTTTATGCCCAGCAAAGCGGACGAGTACATATTATAATTATAGGTATTTTGTACTAAGTTTGACTGTTGAAGATTAAAAAAAGTATAATTCTTTCAAATTTAAGAATATTCTAGCAATCTAAATTAACGCATATCACAAGTCAATAGTTAAATTAATCTATTAATTTAAATTTCACAGTCAAAAAAATTAAATTTTAATAAGTATTCATAACGATTTCATCGCTATAGCAATCAGTCAGACCACCAGCTCGTTTACAACTAAAACTTGTCTATTGTAATTTAAAATAAGCATAAATAACACATTTGCTTTGCAACTGTGGCTGTATACTTAGTCTGGCCATAAATACTGTTACAATTAAAAATAAACAAAATATTACATTTGAATTTGGAATCTGTCATTTTTATATGATTGCTCATTGAGTTTTCTCATTTTGGCGCCAATACATTGTACAATATTTTGCGATATTAAAATGGAGTGGGGTGATAAAGAGAACCGAATCGCTTGATGATAAAGAGAACCGAATTACACAAAGTAGGTATGGAGCCAAATCCAATATTTAAAACTCTCCATACGCTTGGTATTAGTAAAATGTGTGTGTACCGGGCTATTAATAGGTGCAATGAGACCTCCTCTGTTTGTAACAGAAAAAGATCTGGCCGTCCACGTAGTGATCGTACGAAAAAGGTGGTCAAAGCAGCAAGGGAAAGAATTCGAAGAAATCCTGTCCGAAAGCAAAAGACTATCTCGGGAGATGAAAATAGCACCTATAACCATGTCGCGTATTTTAAAAGATCACTTGTAGCCTATAAAAGACGTACTGGTCATTTCTTAACTGATAATTTAAAAGAGAATAGGGTGGTAAAATCGAAACAACTACTGAAGCGGTACGCAAAGGGAGGTCATAGAAAATTTTTGTTTACGGATGAGAAAATTTTGATAATTAAGCAATTTATGCTCTAAGCTCTAAAGAAGTTTCCCAATTAGTCGACAGAGTGCAACGTGGGCAATATCCGACTTCAATGATAGTTTGGTGGAGTATTAGCTATGAAGGAGTAACCAAGCCATACTTTTGTGAAAAAGGTATCAAAACATCGGCATAAGTGTATCAAGATACCATTCTTGAGAAGGTAGTGAAGCCTCTTAACAACACGATGTTCAATAATCAAGAATGGTCCTTCCAGCAAGACTTGGCGCCAGGTCATAAAGCTCTGTCTACGCAGTCTTGGTTGGAAACGAACGTTTCGGACTTCATCAGAGCTGAAGACTGGCCGTCGTCTAGTCCAGATCTTAATCCGCTGGATTATGATTTATGGTCAGTTTTAGAGAGTACGGCTTGCTCTAAATGCCATGATAATTTGGAGTCCCTAAAACAATCCGTAGGATTGGCAGTGAAAATTTTTCCCATGGAAAGAGTGCGTGCTTCTATTGATAACTGGCCTCAACGTTTAAAGGACTGTATTGCAGCCAATGGAGACCACTTCGAATAAGCTTTTTATACTTTATTTTTGTTTTATATTTATGTTTTAAACTAATACACTTTAAAAGTAATAAATGTTATTTGCAATAGAATTTTTTATTTCCTTTGTTTTAGTATTTATGGCAAGACTAGGTATTCTAAGGTTACAACATTCTCGCTCACGACTCGGTCGTGCGCGGACGTGCTTTCCGATCCGTGGCCCGCTTGCGAGCTGCGTCTCTGAACTCACAGCTGTGCTCGACAGTGTAGTGACCGTGAATACATCGTGCTTACAATTCGGTAGTGCGGACGTTCCGATCCGTTGGTTGCTTGTGATCTGCGTCTCGGAGTCCATTTTTGTGCGCTAAAGTGTTGTAACCGCGAACCCACCCTTTACCAACTGCCTTTTTCAAGGCAAAACCAATCGCTACGATCAGGCTTCCTGTGGCACTCACAGGCTAGCGATTTCCTAACCCTTCCCAAAACAACAGTCTTTTTCAAGACTAGACCCCCGCTCGCGATTCTGCCTGCTGTAGCATTATACAGCCCGAGCGGGTTCCTTTCCTTTTCCCCGCCGATTGCCGTTTTCACGGCATAGGCATTCCCCCCCCCTGCTCCTTGCTGTCCTGCAGCACAGGGGGGTTACAAATCCTATTCGGGGCCTCGCCTTTCGGCGAGTTCAACAAAAGTCCCGGGGCCGCCCCCCCCGGGCAAGAAGACCGAAGAATGGAGCAAGAAGATGTTAGGGATATTGTCGGGTTCCTCCGGGATAGGTACCCGTCAATTAGGGCCGAGTATTTAGAATATAGGGCCGCCCGTGGCAATCCCTCCCCCCCCGCGCCCGCGTCCTTCGCGTCATCGCTCGTCTCGTCCGTCGCGACCTCGATCGTCTCTAATAGCTCTTTCTCTAATAGTTCAGGCTCCGATACCGAATCGGAGATGGACTTTGAATCCGCGCCCAGCCCTCAGCCCGGAACCTCGGATGGTTTCCAAACGGTTACCCGCGGTAAGAAACGTACACGCGTCGTGGAGTCCCGGAGCTCCTCGACAAAACAGACGAAATCCGCGTCCGCCTCTCGACCGAAGGTTGTAGTCACACCGGAGTCGGACTCCGCGCGCCGCGTAACCCCACCGCCGCGTCCCAAGCCCGCGCCCGCTCCTAAAGTAGCTGCCCCGCCCCCGCTGATACTTCAAGAGAAGACAGCGTGGAATCGAGTATCCCAGGCCCTTCAGGCAAATAAAATTAACTACACCCATGCGCGTAACATCGCGCATGGGATTCAGATCAAGGTCGCAACGCCGGGCGACCATAGGGCCCTCTCAGCATACCTCCGAAAGGAGAACATAGGTTTCCACACCTATGCTCTTCAGGAGGACCGCGAGCTCCGCGTAGTAATACGCGGAGTCCCGAAGGAACTAGACATTGACTACGTAAAGGAGGATCTGACCGCTCAGGCCCTCCCGAATGTTAGTGTGCACCGGATGCACAGCGGGCGGGGCAAGCAGCCCTATAATATGATTCTCGTCGCGTTGGAGCCAACCCCGGAGGCAAAAAAGAAAATCTCATGCCTCTCGACAGTTTGCGGCCTATCCGGGGTCTCTATCGAAGCCCCCCATAAACGTGGCACTCCCGGGCAGTGCTACAGGTGCCAACTCTATGGCCACTCAGCGCGTAATTGCCACGCGCGTCCCCGCTGCGTGAAGTGCCTCGGCGATCACGCTACGTTAGATTGCGTTAGAGATAGGGAAACCGCGACCGAACCTCCAAGCTGTGTCCTATGCCTTAAGCAAGGGCACCCCGCGAACTACCGTGGATGTCCTAGGGCTCCGCGAAAACGTCCAACCCACCCAGCTCCGCGAACCGTCGGCCCAAAGACTTCGGCACCTTCAGTGCCGAAACCCGCCTTCGTGCCGGCTGCAGTTCCTACGGTCTCGGCGTGGAAAAAGCCGCTGCCGTATACGAAGGCGGGAACGGAAACCGCACCCCCGCCCCCGCTCGAGACACGCCCCGCGCCCCAGCCCCTGCTCGCACCTCGCCCCGCGCCCGCGTTCCGTCCCCCGCAACCCTCTGCCGTCAACGACTTCGCGCTCGTGCGCGACTTCGTCACCGCGGTGAACTTCGACCGTCTGCGATCATTCGCAGACGCTATCCGTAGGTCGGTAACCCCCGAACAGCGGCTCGCGGCCGCTTTCGATCACATGGACGTTTACGAGTCCGTGTCGCGTACGTTATAAAATCTTTACCGGTAATCAATGGCGCAAAAAGGTAGAGAAAAACCGTATTCCCTTACGTTAGCATTCTACAATGCTAACGGACTCGCGCGGCAACGCGATCAAATCTTCGAATTTCTCCGCGACAATCTTGTAGATATCTTGTTAGTGCAGGAGACCTGCCTGAAGCCCTCGCGTCGTGACCCGAAAGTCGCGAATTACGTCATGGTTAGGAATGACAGACTCACCGCCTCCAAAGGCGGGACTACCATTTACTATAGGCGGGCCCTGCACGTTGTCCCTCTCGATACTCCCTCGCTCTCACATATCGAGGCGTCAGTGTGCCGTATCTCGCTGACGGGACACCAGCCGATCGTCATCGCATCCGTTTATCTCCCCCCGGACAAGCCCCTTCTGAGCAGTGACATCGAGTCACTGTCCGGCATGGGAGACTCTGTCATCCTGGCAGGCGATTTAAATTGCCACCACACTAGGTGGAACTGCCATCGTACAAACGTTAACGGTAGGCGTCTCGACGCGTTTATAGACGACCTCACCTTTGAAGTAATCGGTCCCCCAACTCCAACATGTTATCCGTATAACATCGCGCTCCGTCCGAGCACTATAGACCTGGCATTGCTTAGGAACGTAACTCTGCGCTTGCGCTCCATCGAAGCACTGTCAGAGCTCGACTCAGACCACCGACCTGTCGTTATGCAGCTCGGTCGCCCTCACAACCCAGTCACTGTTACGAGGACCATGGTGGATTGGAATAAGCTGGGCACGTGCCTAGCTGAAGCCGCTCCGCCAATCCTCCCTTACCGCCCGGATTCGAATCTATCCCCCGAGGACACCGTCGAATCCATAAACATCATTACCGATCACATCTCTTCCGCGATCATTAGATCTTCAAAAGAAGTCGATGTGGAGGACAGCTTCCACCGCATCAGACTGTCCCCCGATCTTAGGAATCTCTTAAGAGTTAGGAACGCGGCAATCCGGGCCTACGATCGTCTTCCCACGCATTCAAACCGGATTCGGATGCGTCGTCTACAACGCGAAGTCCACTCCCGCTTAAGCGACGCGCGTAACGATAATTGGCATAGTTATTTAGAACAACTCGCGCCCTCCAACCAAGCATACTGGCGACTAGCTAGGACTCTCAAATCCGAAACTACCGCTACTATGCCTCCCCTCGTACGCCCTTCAGGCCAACCACCGGCATTCGATGACGATGACAAGGCTGAGCTGCTGGCCGATGCACTGCAAGAGCAGTGCACCACCAGCACTCAACACACGGACCCCGAACACACCGAGTTAGTTGACAGGGAGGTCGAGCGCAGAGCTTCCCTGCCGCCCTCGGACGCGTTACCCCCCATTACCACTGACGAAGTTAGAGACGCGATCCACAACCTCCAACCTAGGAAGGCACCCGGCTCCGACGGCATCCGCAACCGCGCGCTAAAACTCTTGCCAGTCCAACTGATAGCAATGTTGACTACAATTTTAAATGCCGCTATGACGCACTGCATCTTTCCCGTGGTGTGGAAAGAAGCGGACGTTATCGGTATACATAAGCCGGGCAAACCGACAAACGAAACTTCTAGTTACCGTCCGATTAGTCCCCTCCTGACGATAGGAAAAATTTACGAACGTCTCCTTAGGAAACGCCTCTGGGATTTTGTTACCGCGAACAAAATTCTCATAGACGAACAGTTCGGATTCCGCTCTAAACACTCGTGCGTACAACAAGTGCACCGCCTCACGGAGCACATTCTGATAGGACTAAATAGGTGTAAACAAATCCCGACCGGCGCCCTCTTCTTCGACATCGCGAAGGCGTTCGACAAAGTCTGGCACAACGGTTTAATTTACAAACTGTATAACATGGGAGTGCCAGACAGACAGACAGATGCTCATCATACGAGACTTCTTGTCGAACCGTTCGTTTCGATATCGAATAGAGGGAACTCGTTCTCGTCCCCGTCAACTGACTGCCGGAGTCCCGCAAGGCTCCGCGCTCTCCCCGTTATTATTTAGTTTGTATATCAATGATATACCCCGGTCTCCGGAGACCCATCTAGCGCTCTTCGCCGATGACACGGCTATCTACTACTCGTGTAGGAAGATGTCGCTGCTTCATCGGCGACTCCAGATCGCAGTAGCCACCATGGGACAGTGATTCCGGAAGTGGCGAATAGACATCAACCCCACGAAAAGCACAGCGGTGCTCTTCAAAAGGGGTCGCCCTCCGAACATCACTTCGAGCATCCCACTCCGTAGTAGGCGCGCAAACACCTCCGCCGTTAGTCCCATCACTCTCTTTGGCCAGCCCATACCGTGGGTCTCGAAGGTCAAATATCTAGGCGTCACCCTCGACAGAGGGATGACATTCCGTCCCCATATAAAAACGGTACGCGACCGCGCCGCGTTTATTCTAGGACGACTCTATCCAATGCTTTGTAGTCGAAGCAAACTGTCCCTCCGTAATAAGGTAACTCTCTACAAAACTTGTATACGCCCCGTCATGACATATGCAAGCGTAGTGTTCGCTCACGCAGCCCGCACCCACTTGAAATCCCTTCAGGTTATTCAATCACGATTCTGCAGGATAGCCGTCGGAGCGCCTTGGTTCCTTAGGAATGTGGATCTCCACGACGACCTGGAGCTCGACTCTTTTAGTAAGTATCTACAGTCGGCATCGCTGCGCCATTTTGAGAAGGCGGCACGACATGAGAACCCTCTCATCGTAGCCGCTGGAAATTACATACCCGACCCAGTAGACCGAATGGTAAACCGTCGACGTCGCCCAAAGCACGTCATTACGGATCCTCCTGATCCATTAACGGTGCTTTTAGGCACCACAAGCACCGGTCACCGTCCTCGTCGAACCCGTCGCTTGCGACGAAGGGCTCGACGAGCGAACTAACCCATAGACACAGCCCACTGAGTTTCTCGCCGGATCTTCTCAGTGGGTCGCGTTTCCGATCCGGTGGTAGATTCTGCGAAGCACTGCTCTTGCTAGGGTCAGTGTTAGCAACTCTCCGGTTGAGCCCCGCGAGCTCACCTACAAACGTTAGGGCGAAGCTGAAATAGCCTCTCAAGGCTATCAGCATAGGTAGGGAAAAAAAAAAAAAAAACTATGGTTATTCATCATCACTAGTATAATAATATCATGTCGTCTTATCCTGAAGATCCTTTTCACTGGTGGTAGGACCTCTTGTGAGTCCGCACGGGTAGGTACCACCACCCCGCCTATTTCTGCCGTGAAGCAGTAATGCGTTTCGGTTTGAAGGGTGGGGTAGCCGTTGTAACTATAACTGAGACCTTAGAACTTATATCTCAAGGTGGGTGGCGCATTCACATTGTAGATGTCTATGGGCTCCAGTAACCACTTAACACCAGGTGGGCTGTGAGCTCGTCCACCCATCTAAGCAATAAAAAAAAAAAAAAAAAAAAAAAAAAGAAGAGAAAAAAGAGAAAGCACGTGCTTTTTTTTTTGTAGCGTCAATGAAAATCCGTAAGTATAAGGATTAAGTATATTATTGTTTGGGAACTGTTTACGTTTCGCCGGTTTGCGGTTTCAGGGGTTAAGTGGCCCGTAACAGCTATGGTGTTACAGTCCATTTACGATTTCCTTACACAGTCGTTGAAGGTTTCATTTTAACCAATTCGAGAATTGGTTTGCGCTTTTAGCACCTGACATGGTAATAATTCTGGTCATTTATCCGAAAATACAAGATTTACCGCCAATGAAGATGGCAGTTATGTCCAGTGGGTTTTTGATTCCAGCGACATCGAATTGTTACTAATTTTCTTTATATTGCACCTAATCAGTGCAGGCGATCAGAAATCTGAAGACAATGAGGTCAATTATATCTTACGACTTTCCCACGCACAGTACGGCACGATTGTGACACAAACCTGTGCGCGCACACAACACATCCTACCATGGGCATGTAGAATAGTTTTTTATTGCATTATTATTCGTAGTGCCCTGTGTCCTAACTTACCAGTAAACGAGTAGCAATAAATGTAAGGAAAGTTTTGAGGATACAATTTCTGTCTACTTTGCCAAATTTCCACACGCAGACTACGACAGAAACAACTGCAGTTCCAACTCAAAGTACCTATGTAAATAAGTTGAAATCGACATTTCGTATTTTCCTGTTTCCTTTTCCGAAACTTGAAGTGTTTTAAGTTTTTTTTTTTTTTTTTTCAAAATAAATATCCTCTTTAGATTCGACTGTATATTTTGCTTTTTAAAGTCTATCTTTGGCTAAAGTGGGTTATCTCTTAGCCCACTCATTAACTCCTATTCTGATCTGCATCCATTAATTTTCCGAGTGTCATGTCATGTCCGGAAAATTAAGCGATCGGTAGTAAAGCTTTTTAGACTGTAATTGAAACAAACACCTCAACATGTGTTAAATAGTTACTGGAGGCTGTTTTAAGTAACAGAGGATGTACCTAAAAAGGGTGAACGCTACTTCGGATTAGAGATTCGCAAATTCCGAATCATCGAATTATCTATCCTTCACGTGTTGAAGCTACGGTAATAATACCCCTACCGCCAAAATAGCTCTCAACAAATAAACTAAATTGAATATTCATTGCTTTTAACAACATCAAAAAGTTTCAATCCAACAGAATTGTTCCTTCACAAAACCAGCAGTACAATTAAGGCTTATATAATATTTGTATAAATTGTAACATGATATTGTGATACTAACGCACCGCAAACTCAGAAATGCCCAGTGTACTCGCAAAGCGAACTAATTTCCAGCTGCGTAATAAACACAACACAAAACAGAGACGGAAACCGGCCCAATTTCTGTCTTCTACACGAAACGCCGTCCGTATATTCGGTTATGAAATATGAACGTTATGGGTAGCACCACAATGTTGTCCAAAGCCCAACAAAGGTTTCGTACTGAAATCTAAGTAGGTACTATTGACTACTATTGACATTGAAAACAGCCAATTAAATTATGCCTATATATTTGTATACTTTTTACTGGTGGTAGGACCTCTTGCGAGTAGGTACCTACGGTATGGTACGGTAGGCTACGGAAGCAGTAATGCGTTTGAAGGGTGGGGCAGCCGTTGTAACTATACTGAGACTTTAGAACTTATATCTCAAGGTGGGTGGCGCATTTACGTTGTAGATGCCTATGGGCTCCAGTAACCACTTAACTCCAGCTAGGCTGTGAGCTCGTCCACCCATCTAAGCAATAAAAAATACTTCACTTTTAGGTTTACCTATCTTGCTATTGTTTCCGTTCACGCGAAATTCTTTATTTATATACGTAATTTTGGAATTTCTTTATTTGGATTTGTATTTTCTTTATTTGGAATTCTGCAAAAAACCTATCAACTATAAATTATTTTATTACTTCCAATTGCAGCTAGTGTCTAATAGAGGAAGAAGAATCAGGACATAATTTATTATCACAGTTTGAAAATTGCATGCTCCCAACCGTTCATCATGTCCAGGGACTTTTGAAACTTTTCATGATCACTTTATTTTTTAACTAAACTATGTTTGGTTCAACTATAAAGTATGAGACTTTTATCTTTTTGGTATTAAAAAAATATTTGTACATTTTAATGTAAATAAATCTTTATAATACTGAAAAGTAAATCGTAGAATAAAAAACGCATGAAGTAAAAGAAACTTCAAAAGAAAAAACACAAAAAGTATCTCTCTATGTTACGTTGCAATGCACGTAATAATATGCGGATATAATCCAAGGAAAGTTGAAATCAGGTAGACTTTTTTTTATTTTTTTTTATTGCTTAGATCTGTGGACGCGCTCACAGCCCACCTTCTGTTAAGTGGTTACTCGAGCCCATAGACATCTACAACGTAAATGCGCCACTCACCTTGAGATAAAGTTCTAAGGTCTCAAGTATAGTTACAACGATAGAAATACGATAGACGGCCGATAGAACCAAAAACAAAATGAAAAACTCTATACAGCACAATAAGAACATAATATATTGCATCCATTGCACATGATATCGAATAAGAGTAAAAAGAAGTTTATGTATTTCAACAATTTTTAATTTTATTGCATATATCGATGAAGTCGCTGCCGACCAACCTCAACTTATATAGTTATCGGAGTTCACAGACCTCACTTCTTAAATACTGTTACCTAACTGTAGACAGGAGATCTAAGTCTTAAATAAATGGCATAACAGCTTAACCCTCTAAATCGGAACGCATTACTGCTATACGCAGAAATAGGCGTATCCACCCGTACACAAACACCCTACTTCCTAGTTACTATGCAAATTTATAAGTTTTGCGGCTCTGAGTATTAATTACATGATGTTATTCCATCAAAAACAACTAAAACAGCAGAGCATCGGTAAATCAATTAAAACAAAAACTTTTTTTGAACAAAAAATATATGGTTAAATCTACGCCAAAAGATATCAGCATGTCATAGAGATTTAATTATTTATATCAAAGACTTTTATTCCTGCCTTATCGCTGGTAACCTAAGGGACGATTTCAGCTACACTATGATTGGTAGGTGAGCTCATAGAGCTTAAGCTAAGAGAATGCTAACACTGGCCCTAGCAAGAATCGCATAATCTACCACCGGATCTGAATCGCGACCTGGTGAGAAGATCCGGCGAGAAACTAAGTGGTTTGGTCTATGGGTTATTTCGCTTATTGATCTCTTCATCGTAATCGACGAGTTTGACAAGGGTGGTGACCTGTGCTTGAAGAGCTTAAAAGCACCTAAAGCAGATCTGGAGGATCCGATAAGATATGTTTCGGGTGACAGTGACTTTGCGTTGCCCTGTCACTAGGATCGGATATGACATAGCTTAAATGGGCGAACGAATCTACGTCCCACCTATGCTTAGTCTTTATAGAGCTCATAGAAATAATAATTTGAATGCCGTCTTCCGATGAAAGGCATAATAAGGTCGAAATTTCAATGTTTTTCGAATAATCTAATTATACTTCCTTTGATCCTCCTTCAGCTTCATCGATACACAAATCAACAAAACAAACCGACTTTCATCGAACCCTGTACATTGTTAAGGCAACTTCCTGTTAGATTTCATCTCAATTCTTCTTACATTTCAAATGCAAAATATTTTGCGTGAATACGCTGATGAAGATTCGCTACAAGTCAGGAATAAATTTGGCAAATATCGGTGAAGAAGTTGTGGCAATTTAAGATTTTTTTTGTTTGATGATTCATTAAAATTGCTACCTTGTCTAAAAACACCAATTAGATTAGTGAAATAAAATTTGAAAAACGAAATAGACAATCCCTCATTTGAGTATTTGCAGTTGAAAAAATGACGGGTCAAGGCTACATTTCTATCATGTAATATATTAACGCTTTGTATTTATAATGTTAAGTGGTTACTGGAGCCCATAGACATCTACAACGTAAATGCGCCACCCACCTAGAGATATAAGTTCTAAGGTCTCAGTATAGTTACAACGGCTGCCCCACCCTTCAAACCGAAACGCATTACTGCTTCACGGCAGAAATAGGCAGGGTGGTGGTACCTACCCATGCGGACTTACAAGAGGTCCTACCACCAGTTTGTAACCAACCATATTAACGCTTTGTATTTATAATTAATTTCTTATAATTAATTTCTTATAATAGCAATCAAAAGTCAAACTAGTCTCTTTAAAATCAGTAAGAAATAAGTCGTAATTCCACTTCTTACACACCGTCTTACCGTGTTAACGACTTTTAAGAAAGCCAAACAAGGGTACAGAAAATGGAGTTTTAAAGGAAGGATAGCGGTAAATAAGGTAATTAGTGAGCTAGAGTAGTTAGGTAGAGTGAGACTCAACGTTAGACCTTTGTTCCGCCTGCACGTTTTATCAGATCTATACGATTAACTACGGCCGTGTTTTTCGCAAAATATAATTTATTTTTTCCAGCTCGCAACAATTACACGCATGAGGTACGCGACAAAATCGTTACAGTAGTGAAATCTACCGAACATTTTTGTTTATTTAAAAATGTATAGTTTGAAAACTAATAACGAGACAAACGAATGTATTTTTAAGGTTTATTTGATGTCAAATCAAAGCTCCGGATCTTTTTGTTTCTGACTAGCTGACCCGGCAGACTTCTTAGTGCCTCAATCGATAAATAAAAGACCCAAAATTTTGTATAAAATAAACTTAAAACAAACAAAAGGAATCCGTCCGACGGGGGACACATCAAAGGAAAAATAAAATTGTTATTTTTATTTAATTCCGCACATTTTCATATTTATTCACTTTTTAAACCTTCTGTGGACTTCCACAAATAATTCAAGACCAAAATTAGCCAAATCGGTCGAGCCGTTCTCGAGTTTTAGCGAGACTAACGAACAGCAATTCATTTTTATATATAGAGATTAAACGAAGTCTCGTCATCATAAATTATTACATTAAAAACGTATGTAAATATAATGACGTTAATTAAAAAACAAGTAAGCATACAAATGTAAATGAGATCGTGTTCAAATGCTTTGTAAATGCAAATTTACACAATATTATGTAAGTTGAAACAATCTGATTTACAAATCTGATTTAAAGTACAACGAAAATCTTTTTTGTTCTGTCGAAAAAAAAGTAGGCAGACATTTTATTTAGGTTAGATGCAATCTCTATCAATAATAACTGTATTGGTGACTCATCACGTGCCCATCGTAAATATATTATCACAAGGGACACAGACTGGAGGCCGAGTGTACAAATCTTTTCGAATTTTTCTCCCAAAAATGTTTGTAAATATGTATTATTATCATGAAGCACTTTAACTAGTTTACAAAATTGTAAAACAATCTTTAACTTTGTCAGTATTTACCTGGTTTGAGTAATTTTAGAGAAGCATTTTAAATTTATAATAATGCTGGGGTGACTTGATCTACTATTGATCTATTATTGGGATATTAAGATAATATCGATGTGTTTTGAAGAACAAATTGCTTTAAATGTAATTTATTGTCTTTGACAAATCATTCGTACGTGGTCATCAATCGTTAGTGTAGCTATACAATTAAAAGGGGAAGTTAGCATAGATTCTATTCGAGATTATGTTTGCAGAAAATTCTTTGATTATATCCGTTTAACTTTCTATCGAAAATCTAGACAGAGACAAATAAGAAAGTCTATTATACTATAAATAATTTCAACATGTAACTGAAAAATACAAAATGAAGAGCATGTCATAGGTAATTTGGTCTTAAAAATAATGCAGATTTTTTCGTTCAGGTCTATGTTTAAAAACGTATAGGTCACGTTTCTAACTATACATAACTATTGTTTTAAGTACAGACTACTAATAGAAACTAAATTTCTCCAAAATGAAACAGTTTATTAATTAATATTTCCAATACCATACAGAGAAATTCAGGAATGTAAAGGCAATGTTCCGCTCGGAGACATGATCCCAATGTGATTAGTCGATACCTGAACCATACATGTCTAAGCTATATACGGTACTCGGGTTGCAGTCTGCATTCCCTAATTGTCCCCTTTACGTAGCAGCGTCAGACATAGTGATCTTTGTGATTGGCTATAGCCACGTTATGCAGTATCGCTACATGAAGGTTACATGTTTGCGAATAGTAGAGTTTTAAACTTTTATATATAAATATAATATAAATATAAATAAATATAAATATTTACTAACAATCACGCCACGTTAACTGGTCCCGTGATAAGTTCGTAAAGAACTTGTGTTACAGGTACCAGATAACGGAAATAAATATAAGATTTTTATTATACACATACATATATTTAATATACATCCATAACCCTGGAAAATACATTTATATTTATCATACAAATATCTTCCCATGGCGGGATTCGAACCCGCGACCCCCTTGTGTAGTGACCATGTCACTTACCACTACACCAGACGGCCGTTTAAAGGATCTAAACTACAAGTGCTCATTCTATTTTTTTCTATAAGCGGAATACTCACTTTCCACTACTATGAAGCTTTTTTTTTTATCGCTTAGATGGGTGGACTAGCTCACAGCCCACATGTGTTAAGTGGTTACTGGAGCCCATAGACATCTATAACGTAAATGCGCCACCCACCTTGAGATATAAGTTCTAAGATCTCAGTATAGTTACAACGGCTGGCCTACCCTACGGCAGAAATAGGCAGGGCAGTAGCGCCTACCCGCGCGGACTCACAAAAGGTCCTACCACCAGTAATTACGCAAATTATAATTTTGCGGGTTCGATTTTTATTACACGATGTTATTCCTTCACCATGGAAGTCAATCGTGAACATTTATCGAGTACGTATTTCATTAGAAAAATTGGTACCCGCCTGAGATTCGAACACCGTTGCATCGCTCAACACGAATGCACCGGACGTCTTATCCTTCAGGCCAAGACGAAGCAAAAAAAAAAAAAATTTTAAATGGAGCCCATTTATCACAGCCAATGTACTGCTGCCCACATTGAAATATAAAGTCATAAGGTAGGTAGTAATAAAGATATAGGGTTCCCAACAATTAAAAGTTTTGCAAATAAAGTTAAATTTGTTAATTTAAAAATTTTACTGATATTAAAATATAAAGAGTGATACTGATCTCCTACTTTGAATCGTTTTTCGGTTTAATATTGTTATTTTTCAAATTGTATCACGTTCGAATCGTTATAATTTTGTTACTCAGAAAATTGAATTTGAAGCCCATTGGATACATATCCGGGACAAAGTAAACATCGCTATACAATTTTATTATAATATTAATTTTTGGGAGGAAACGAAAAAAAAGGGAAAATCAATCGAGCGGATGAAATTTCTCCGTAGACGAACAGTTGGAACGACGTTGTTTGGAACTTGTACACATAAATGCTAGCTTATCTTGAAAATGTCGTTATCGAGATTTAAGATTTTTTATTTATTTATTGCTTAGATGTGTGGACGAGCTCACAGCCCGCCTGGTGTTAAGTGGTTACTGGAGCCCATAGACATCTGCAACGTAAATGCGCCACCCACCTTGAGGTAAGTTCTAAGGTCTCAGTATAGTTACAACGGCTGCCCCACCCTTCAAAGCGAAACGCATTACTGCTTCACGGCTGAAATAGGCAGGCACGCGGACTCACAAGAGGTCCTACCGCCAGTAAATTTTAAATCGGAACCGTGCCTGATCGATGGTGCAAGCTTCAGCTTAAAAATTCCCGGTCGTATTTCACGAAAACAAAATAAATCATTTTATTCGTCTAAATATTGGTAAAAACAAATCGTTTTGGCAACGTACGTTTTGCCGGACTGGAAATAGTGGTCAGCTGCGTATGATGTAGCCGCAAACTAGTGACCGTAGCTCTATTTGATTATCTGCCAATTTTCAGCGATTTGTCGTAGTAGCTACGATAATAAATTGTTCTGTTCAATTTGAATGTGATTTTCATTTATAATTATATTTAACGCATATATAATTAGAATAAGTTAATATTTTAATAAATTAGTTACGTTTATAAAAACTAGAGGTCCCGCAGTAGTCGAAATTCGACTATAATTAATTGGAATTGTAAGTTTGTACACTATTATGATTGTATTTTAAACTTCCATAATCACAAATTTCGCCAAGGCTACACTATAAACAAATATTAATAAAGACAAACAATATTTAATCTATTCTCAATTTGACCACAGACGTCAAGAACAAAAGGCTGACAATAGTATGCATGCGTGTGTGCGTCAAATACATGGTATGTGGTGTGTGTAATGTTTTCTTTATTGATTTAATGTATCTTTTATGCATTATTTTTAAAAAATATTAGCATTGTGCACTTCTTCTCTATATTCTCTGTAAGTGTGGAAAATTTCATGCTCCTCCGTCCTCACAATTTTCGTAAAAAGGGATACAAAGTTTTTGCTTCACGTATTAGTATATAGATGATCAAGGGCATCCTCCACGTTAATAATAGGTTAGTAGTGTAATCGTTTAATTTTATCTTGTGAATAAAATTATTTCCTTACATTGTAAGTTAGATTAGTTTTCGTTGTCGTGTCGTTTAGTCATATAATTGTAAGGAACATTGTTGTATAAATTCAGGACTATGTCTTGTTTTGTCGTGCGCACATAACTTATGTTGCAAGCCAAATTTTGTTTATTTTTACTTGTGGTTTTCATGTATCTTTTAGCTTGTAATGTGTATTGTGAGCCTAATAAATCTATATATATAAAAATGAAACCCGTTTTCCGTTGTCACGACATAACATGAAAACGGCTTGACTGATTTGGCTAATTTTGGTCTTGAATTATTTGTGGAAGTCCAGAGAAGGTTTAAAAGGTATAAAAATATGAAAATTCTCGGAATTAAATAAAAATAACAATTTTGTTTTCCCTTTGACGTGTCCCCCGTCGGACGGATTCCTTTTGTTTGTTTTAAGTTTATTCTATATAAAAGTTTAGGTCTTTTATTTATCGATTGAGGCACTACGAAGTCTGCCGGGTCAGCTAGTAGATAAATAAATAAAATAATTAGAATTTTAAATTGCACTAGCCGTATTTTCTAATTGTAACTTTTAAAGTAGTTGGTTTTCGTTATTATTTCCGGAAGCTTGAAGTAAATATCTACGTCATAGTCCATCAAAACCGGGACGGTCTCGTAACATCTGCCGCAGAGGCAATATCCGGTGGAGCGAACGTGCCTCAGACTGTATACTGGAATCGCCAAACTTCATCTTACTCATAGGATGACAAACTCAATTGATCGAATTCTAAATATATTTACTTAAATGGAACATTATCAGTACATAGGAGCTTGCCTACCAAGTAGTATACGTACTAAAGCTCATTAACCTGCAAAGCGAAGCACATGACTGCTTTGCAACAGAAACGGACAGAGTGGTGGTATTTCCCGTATTGGATTACGATATTTCCCGATGGATATTTCCCTTACGATTAGTACATAACCATATTTTTTTTTTCGTTGACGTCGCCCAAAACACGTCATCTCGACTCGATATCGGAACGAACGGTTCGACAAGTAGTCTCGTATGATGAGCACGAGTCTGTCTGGCACTCCCATGTTATACAGTTTGTATATCAAACCGTTGTGCCAGACTTTGTCGAACGCCTTCGCTATATCGAAGAAGAGGGCTCCTGTCGGAATGGGTTTCCGCCTGTTCAGCCCTAGTAAGATGTGCTCCGTGAGGCGGTGCACTTGATGGACGCACGAGTGTCTGGCGCGGAATCCAAACTGCTCGTCTATCAGAATTTTGTTCGCGGATACAAAGTCCCAGAGGCGTTTACGAAGGAGCCGTTCGTATAATTTGCCTATCGCCGGGAGGAGACTGATGGGGCGGTAACTCGCGGTTTCGTTCTTCGGTTTGCCCGGCTTGTGTATGCCGATAACGTCCGCTTCTTTCCACGCCGCGGGAAAGATGCAGTTCGTCATAGCAGCATTTAATATCGTGGCCAACATCGTTATCAGTTGGGCTGGTAACAGTTTTAGCGCGCGGTTGCGGATGCCGTCGGAGCCGGGAGCTTTCCGTGGTTGTAGGCTATCGATCGCAACCCACAGACACAGCCCACTGAGTTTTTCGCCGGATCTTCTCAGTGGGTCGCGTTTCCGATCCGATGGTAGATTCTGCGAAGCACTTCTCTTGCTACGGCCAGTGTTAGCAACACTCCGGTTTGAGCCCCGTGAGCTCACCTACAGTTACTAGTTAAGGTTGCTCTGAAATAGCTTCTCAAGGCTATCAGCTTTGTTAGGAAAAAAAAACATATTTTTAACAAAGATTATAAAGCTAAAGTAGTCATACAAATGTTGGATGTTTATTAAACGAACATTTTTAGTGTGGTGCCTGCAATAACAACGATAATACTAAATTGGCTTGACAAACACTACATCGGGAATTTGGATATCGATTATATTCGAGTACTGCGAATGAACGATTTACGAATTATTTATGCACCAATCTCTCTGTGTATTTTAATAATTAATACAATATAGCTCTTACAAAGATGTATCATAAAATTTCAACGATAGTTTTTTTTTCAAATTTAATGGTCCTGAAGGCAATTATTGTGCAAAAAAACAAGGAAGTTTTCCCGAAAATTAAATCGCGGGCTTACTTTAAAACTTTGAACCATAGAAAGATGGGATGGCATATTTGACCGATTTGCATTCAACAGCCAACAAGTTCAATTAGAATTAGCCACAATCGACGGTGAATTCTGCTTCTGGCATGTAATTTCCCAGCACAATGTTAGCGCACGTTGACAATCTGTCAGATGCTAGTTGCACAAATCACTGTCCAGAACTTTGAATGGCAATCCGAAATCTGTTTCGAATCTCGTTTTGCTGTCTGATTAATCTACTATGTTCTAGCGACTAGGTTTTCTGAGTTCAGCTTACAATGAAATAAACAAAGAATAATAATTAAGTATGTCACTTAATTATTAAATACTACTTTGTCAAGAAAGTACCGGTAAAAGATCAATAATACACAAAATGTTAGTTATTCATCCAAATTTATTTCATCATCTTCAAAGTATAGTCCTTTGGAAACGAAACACTTACGCCAAAGAATAATCCAATCATCAATACATTTTTTAAATGTTTTTTCTGGCTTTGAGTTCAGTTCTCACCGCAAATTCTCATTAATGTCTTCTACATTATTAAAACTAGTGTCACGACGTGGTAATTTGAGACTAGAAAAAAGAATAAAATCAGCTGGAGCCATATCTGGTGAATGAGGTTTTTGCTCGACGGTTTATGTTGAGTTTGTGGTCTAAAATTCGTTCATAGTAAAGATCTTGTGCAAAGGCGCATTATCATGATGCAAAATTCAAACGTTTTTCCCACAAATTTAGCCCTTTTCACCAAATTTGCTCAAATAGCTCTTTATTTACCGTATGACCACAAATTCCGAGTGCAGAAAACTGGAATAGTTAAAGAAAATAGTCAACACGACTTTAACGTTTGATCGTCTATGGCGTGGTTATTTCGGTTTAGTTGGAGGACGCCAGCCACTTCATAGTTTGTTGACTTGTTTGCATGTCACACTCATAAGCCCACGTTTCGTCACTAGTAGCAATGCGTTTGATGAATCTTGAGTCGAAATTCACTCGTTCTAGAATATCCTCAGCGACTCTTGTGATGTTGATGGCTTTGAATTTTTGGATAAAATTCAGATATTTTGGGACTAACCAAGCAGTAGCATGTTACATACTCAAGTGATTAATTAAAATATTACGGATCGACTCGTGAGAGATAGAGAGCTCGGTGGCTCATCTCATCTCTCTCAATCTTTAATGAGGATTTTCAGTCACTATTTCTTTCACTTTTGCGATGCTTATTTCAATTGCAGACGTTGATAGCTTACCAGAGTGAAGCAAATCTTCCATCGCATCTCGACTGCTTTTGAACCTTTTTTAGCACTCACAAGCACGTGTCTTTGATAAATTTGATTTACCGTAAGCCTTTTAATTCCTCCTCATTGACTCCGAACGCGAAATTCCATTGGCGATGCAAAATTTAAGACAAACTCTTATTTCGATATTTTTGTTCATTAGACATTCGCAATATACATTAGATATGATATAACTAAAACAGTACTGTATTCAATCTAGATAACAGATTCAACTCAAACTCGGCGTAAAATGGAAAACAGTTGTGCCAATCTAACAACAACGAAAAAATGAAAATTGGATCCATCCATCCATTTCGGTTTCAAATGGATGATGACTTAGTCCTTTAGCGCGATAAAAATAACGTTGAAACTTCTGTCTTATGTTTCAAGGTGATCAATGACAATACTATCGTCAAATCTATGTACTTCGACATTCGGTTATTCCCTAATTTACTATTACATTTACATGAAACATACTTCCCAGAAATATATCTGATGTTATCCATCATTGCCCAAATATATTTTATGTACATATATTCAATCAAATAAGTAAGTTTAGTAAATATTTAAAATTATATTTGAAGGTTTAATTCTGTTTTTTGTCAACACCAAATGCAGTGAGACCAATTACGATTTCCTTTGCATTGCTTACCAAGTATCTAAATTTATTATACGTCTTTACAGTTTGTAACGAAACCGGTCATTTTGCGTATTTAAATGAGGAAAAACAGTTCCAAGTTAAATCCCAAGAAATTTATTTACGTTTATTTCAAATAACGGTCAAATAAATCTGTGAAAAAATGTCACTACGACAAACTTCGAAGATTATTTTCGCTTTTTATTGCTAAATAACGCCGTTTCCTTTTCTTTAATTATACTAAAAGTTGTGAATTCCATGAAATTGGTTCGGAGAATTTTTTATTTTGGGATATTCTGTGGAAAAAAAATGATGAGTCCCTCAAATTACATTAATTGGGTATTCTTTGAAAATACTGTACATATCTCGTGCGTCACTCTAATGACGATCCTAATTGAGCGTATTTTCAAAATATATATGTACACGTCGGCGATTAGTATTAACAAGTGGTCCCCCGGTAGTCGAAATTCGACTATAATTAATTGAAATTATAAGTTTGAACATTATTATGGTTCTATTGTCAAAGACTATTATTTTACTTCCTATAAAGACTACATTATAGACAAAATAATACTAAAGACAAACAATATTAATCTATTGTCAATTTGACCACAGACGTTAAACAATAACAAAAGTTTGACAATAAACGAAGAGTATGTATGCGTGTGTGTGTGTCAAGTACATGGCAGTGTGTTTCATGTTTTTTTTGATTGATTTAATGTATTTTTAGGCATAATAAAAAAATATTAGAATTCTGCACCCCCTCTCTATATTTTCTATAAGTGTCGGAAATTTCATACTACTCCAACCGCGCATTTTTCGTAAAAAGTGGTACAAAGTTTTCCCTTCACGTATATATATTATATAGATTCTATAGAATGAACGTCCTCTCTTTCAGATATGCATTATTGTCAAGATAATGAATACACAATAAAGCCTGACTCAATACAGAAAAAGGATGAACGTGTAGATTTTATATCAATATCTCATAAATCGAGTTTTTTCAAAATCATTTGTCCATTTATTTTGAACTTTTTTCATGACTTTGCTAAAAATGTATGATAAATATTCAATCGAGATAAAAGCTAGTGAATACCCTTCTCTTTGACCTAAGTTTCGGGCATCCCAAATTTTATTAAAGCCCCTTGACTTGTTCCAGACAGAGTGACAAAAAAATGTTTTTTATTTATTTATTTATAATAAGTTTTATAGAAGTGTTTTGTGTATAGCCTAAGCATCGTGGTATATTTTGTGATGTGGCTAGAATCATCACGTACCATTTTTAGGGAGAAATAGTACGTGACCAAAAAATATCTAAAAAAATACACAATGTACTATATATATTTTTTGTAGATATTTCTAGTGGTTTTTACGCGTTCAAATGAACCGACGTGGTCATACGCACCGAAAGTTAGACAACTACAGAATGCCAGTACCTTTTTTTTTTTGGGGCCGGGGGTCGAACCTCTACGACTTCCCCGCGCATAAAGGGCGCGCGGGGTATGTGAGACTCAACGATCTGCATGGTTTTGTGAGCAGACCGCGGGCCCAAGGATTTTAGGGCCCACCCACTAAACGACTCCCCTGCACTCTTACACCCGACGTCCGATCCCCTCCGAGGCCAGAACCCGAATGAGGTAGGGGGGTTACCGCGGTTAACATTACAATCAGACGGCGCAGCTCATCCCAAGGACGCCCAGCCGACGGAGCTTTCGAGGCGAATCGAAGGCTCTGAAACGTCGGCCGTCTCGGTACGGGAGCCCGTCAGGCCGCCCAGACGGTGCCGCTGGTGTCCCGGAATACCCCGCTGGACCAGAATCAGCCTGCCGGGTCGGGACGCGATACACCGCCAACCGGTCGCTCTATTACTCCACGGCAGCGCGCTAGAATGCTGGTAGCGCGCCGCGCGGCCTCTACCCCCTCAGTTCCCCCTTGACCTTCACCGGGGGGAGAGTACAGTACAGAATACAAACAGTACCTACTAAAGCGGCCACATAATTACAATCAATATTCAAGAGAAACCACGGAAAAAAATCAGATCGGAAAAATATAGATTGGGTCGAATTTTTTTATGAACCAATACACTCAGTGTGTTAGGACCTGTTGTAATGCATTTTATGTTTCTACTTGCTGTTCTATAAATACACCTAATTATAATATAGCATTGCACACAATCAACCACAAATTTTGTCCCTTTGAATGATTTATTATTTATTGGATTTAATGTAACACCTTGATTTTATACTATAATCGTCTTTCATTAGTTCGCCATCCGCCGCCAGAGCAAATTTCATCTCTATCACAGGAATCGCTGTGCTAATCCACTTAAGTCATCATTTTTACCACATACGATCCGACTTATTTATACTGTTTCTATAGCGCTACGACATATCCTTTTTAGGGGCTGTTGCGGGGTTAGCCCTTGACATTACTAAAGTCTTCATTTTATGATAATTAAGGCAAACCTGTATGTCGTTAAAAATATTCTAAAGCTGCGGATACTTCTGATAATATATTTACTACTATATACATAAATACTATAATTAGAATATAATAATTATTATTGCGAACAAATGTTGCTATTCGAGCCAAAAAAACCTATAATTATTGGGTTTATTGAATGTCAAATTTGAGTATTAGTATTCAGGTACACGTACTTTTATCTATACATATAAATAAAATTGGAGTGTATGTTTGTAATATTGAAATAACTGCTTTTTACTACACGCATATGAGTGGATATACAGTACATACACCAAAATAACATTTTTTTAAATTTTTGTCTGTGTGTTTGTTCCGGCTAATTTCTGGAACGGCTGGACCGATTTTGATGAGACTTTCACTAATAGGTAGCTGATGATATAAGGAGTAACTTAGGCTACTTTTTTTAGACTAGCGGCGTCACCCGCTCGTACCGCGCGCAACATGGCGGGCTTCGCCTATCTATGTATATAAAAATGAATTGATGTTCGTTAGTCTCGCTAAAACTCGAGAACGGCGGACAGATTTGGCTTATTTTGGTCTTGAATTATTTGTGAAAGTCCAGAGAAGGTTTAAAAGGTAGCTAAATGTGAAAACGCTCGGAATTAAGTAAAAATAACAATTTTGTTTTTCCTTTGATGTGTCCCCCGTCGGACGGATTCCTTTTGTTTGTTTTAAGTTTATTTTATATAAAAGTTTGTCTTTTATCTATCGATTGAGGCGAATACAACGAAATTGCGAATACGAAGTCTACCGGGTCAGCTAGTCAATAATAAAATTTAATGTTTCCGAAGCGAACCGAGGGCGGGTCGCTAGTATATTTATATAATAACCTATAATTGCTACTTTTATAAATTTCACAACATCCGATATTTCGAATACTCAATAAATTAAATTTTAATTTAAAATTACAAAATTTGTAAATAAATGAGTGAACCACAAAAGCGTTTTCGTAAACGTAAATACTAAATTTTCATTTCATACATACATATGGACATATCCGTTCAAACTGTGGTCGTTTATAGTTTACCTAAAATTTAATATGTGTGCTTAATTCGCACATCAATCATACACGTGTATGCGGAATGATACGTAAAACTTTCGCTAAAACGTTTATCGCTCTTTTCGACAAGACTCAGCCGTGAAGTGACATGACTTTGATAAATTATTTGCTCACAAAACGTTCGTCGAGTAAGAAAATGTGTAGTATATCTATTATTCATACCGCCGTGATTGCTGCCACTTAAATTCGTAATAGCTGTTTAACATGATGCGACGCGGTTATGTATCAACGACATCCTCGCTAAATAATTAGTGTACAGAAATTTCCGTGATGAACGGCTGTCTTACAACACGATATTGTGTTCTATATCACTACATAATATAAAACAAAGTCGCTTTCTCTGTTGCTATTTTTTTATTTTTTTTGCTTAGATGGGTGGACGAGCTCACAGCCCACCTGGTGTTAAGTGGTTACTGGAGCCCATAGACATTCACAACGTAAATGCGCCACCCACCTTGAGATATAAGTTCTAAGGTCTCAGTATAGTTACAACGGCTACCCCACTCTTCGAACCGAAACGCATTACTGCTTCACTTACTGCTTCATATCCCTATGTATGCTTAAATCTTTAAAACTACGCAACGGATTTTGATGCGGTTTTTCTTTAATAGATAGAGTGATTGAAGAGGAAAGTATCTATATATTAATACGTGAAGCAAAAACTTTGTATCCCTTTTTACTAAAATTGCGCGGACGGAGGAGTATGAAATTTTCCACACTTATAGAGAATATAGAGAAGAAGTGCACAACGCTAATATTTTTTTTAAATAATGCATAAAAGATACATTAAATCAATAAAGAAAACATTACACACACTACGTACCATGAATTTGACGCACACACGCATGCATACTATTTATTGTCAAACTTTTGTTCTTGACGTCTGTGGTCAAATTGAGAATAGTATAAAAATTATTTGTCTTTATTAATATATTTTTATAGTGTAGCCTTGGCGAAATTTGTGATTATAGAAGTATAAAATACAATCATAATAGTGTACAAACTTAGAATTCCAATTAATTATAGTCGAATTTCGACTACTGCGGGACCTCTAGTATGTATAATAATAACATCCATTAAATAGTAGAGAAATCAATAATAAATTACATTTTCCGAAGCGAAGCGAGGGCGGGTCGCTAGTTCTATATATTTGTTTTTCGAATTTAATTAGGATTTCGTATGGTTCAGTGCAGTTCAGGATCATAAAATGATTCTAGTATTTTGAGACGTTAGAAAACTTAGCTAAAGAAGTAGTAACTTAGTGAACCGTGAACTGTGTTGTGGACGAAATTCTGTTCTTATAAGATCAAATGAAGATCAATAAAACATACTTTTGCATTTCACTAAATGTGTACCACATAACAGAACTGGTTTACGAAAATTGTACTTATAAGTGCCTAGTTTAGTAAACAAACACTGTCTTTCGTGACACTAGGATAATAATACATAATCTATTTTGTTTTAAGTTTTTTTTTTTTTATTGCTTAGATGGGTGGACGAGCTCACAGCCCACCTAGTGTTAAGTGGTTACTGGAGCCCATAGACATCCACAACGTAAATGCACAACCCACCTTGAGATACAAGTTCTAAGGTCTCATGTATAGTTACAACGGCTGCCCCACCCTTCAAACCGAAACGCATTACTGCTTCACAGCAGAAATAGGCAGGGTGGTGGTACCCACCCGCGCGGACTCACAAGAGGTCCTACCACCAGTAATTACGCAAATTATAATTTTGCGGGTTTCATTTTTATTACACGATGTTATTCCTTCACCGTGGAAGTCAATCGTGAACATTTGTTGAGTACGTATTTCATAAGAAAAATTGGAACCCGCCTGCGGGATTCGAACACCAGTGCATCGCTTCAACACGAATGCACCGGACGTCTTATCCGTTAGGCCACGACGACTTCCAAAGGCAATGCACGCATGCTTGTTTGAGGCAAGTTCCCATTTTAGATGCTTATTCGGAGAGAATATAGTTTAAACAGTTTTTTTTGCGATGATGAAACAATGTTCGCATGTAAAGCTTCTAGACCAATAGACACCATAATATGAAGCCCTATCAAGTTTCATAATATTGTATTAATTATTTAAAAAACGAAAATTATTATTATTTTAAAAACCTAAGACTAAAATACTACAGCAAAGATAAAGTGAAAACATAAATAAAAATGTATCTTTGAAAACTAAAGTATGTTCAACATACGGGTTGAGTTCGGTATCAAGCATCTAGCAGAACTTTGTGGAACTATCTTGTGCATTGAATGATCAACGGACTTTTCGATAGATGGTAGCTTTACTAACTTTAGAATGTTACTACGGTGTGAAATATAAAGACTAAAAAACTTTATTTTTGAATTGTTCTATTCTTTTATCTATACTATTGGCACGTAGCCTGTATTGAACAAAGTTTCTGTTAATTTATTACTTGAACAAAAAGAATATTTTCTTGAAAAATAAAAGCTATGAGACTATCTACACAGCACCTTTCTTTCTTTCTGAAACTAATTTGATACAACTGTAATGTTATTGTTAACTATTCGATTTTATATTATTAAATAGTAATCATATTCGATTATACACCATACACAATTTAGACAATGGCAACGATTTAATACCTCTATAGCCAAAGCTCATGTTTCCTCTAGTCGAAGTCAATCATTTAAGATGTAGTAACTTCATATTTTTTGTGTAAATTCTTTTAATGTATATATGTGGGAAAGAACAAGCCCTGAGTTTCTAGTCTATGCTTCTCAATTGTAGAAAAGTCAGGTCGATTTAAAAGCGAAGTCTTGGACAAAAGGTTTTTCATTTTATCGTCTTCGGTGTCCATTTAATATTATGTCGGTTATGAATTCAATCGCTCATCTGGGACGATAACAAAATGATATTAAAAAGCCCCGGTAAGTACATATCCGTGACTTTTGATTAATTAGTATTAAAATGATTGTCGTGTGTAATCACTAGTGGTCGGAGTAGGTAGATTGATTTTATATACTTGCGTCAAGATATAATATGGACATGCCATTTTATCCATAATGTGCGAGAAGTACGTTATATTCTGATCTTATTTTCTCTGATATACAATGAAGAGCATGCGCCAAACATATTACATGTTTCATTTCAGGTAAATATCACCGTAGATTGATATTATGAATACGTTTTTCACCTTAAACACAGATTCATGCCAATTTCAAAATTCCGGAACAAATATCACAATAAATATGAAGTTCCGGTATTTTGGAGGCATATCCTTATTATCCTCTACGTTTGACGACAACGACCTTAAATCAATCTACCTACTCCGACCTCTGGTAATCACTTTTTTGTAACTTTTAAAATATAAAAGGTGGTGGTAAATTGGTGACAATTTAGAAAAACTGCCCAGAGGCAGAAGTCCAATACGCTGGTCGGACCAGATACGATCTACTCTCAGTCCACGATGCCATCCGCATAGCTGAGGATAGGCAGGGCTGGCGCAGGATAGTCCTGCAGAAAGTTATTAAAGGAGGCCACAACCCTCAGCATTGAGGATTATGAACGCAGGGCAGAAAATATAAAAACCGTTTTTAATTTAACGTATAAAAACTAAAGTATTATCTTGATTTGATAGAATGAATTCGAAAAGCGAAACCCCGATAAACTTGAAGCTTAATATGAAAGGATTGAGATCCTTATAGCCATGTCGAATGGATTATCAAGTTGGATTTATCTATACTATCTATACTAATATTATAAAGAGGAAAGATTTGTTTGTTTGTTTGTTTCGAATAGGCTCCGAAACTACTGGACCGATTTGAAAAATTATTTTTCCATTAGAAGCCGACATTGTCCCTGATGAACATAGGCAATTTTTTTTTTTTTTATTTATTTGGTTTCGTGTGGGTTGTAATGTTTCCGAAGCGAAGCGAGGGCGGGTCGCTAGTGTACGTAATAAGTGCGAAAAACTTACTGCCTTTACCTACCGGGTATTTCTTACTTTGAAGGCTCTCAAATTTGTAGGAAAAATGTATACATACATGTGTGTGGTCAGAAACAAGTGACGTTAGGTTTTTTTCACAAAATTCTTTCTTGCAACGGTTTTGACAAAATTACATCACATGTGTGGATTTCTAGTTCTTTTCATAATTTATAATCATTTTTACAAGTCAATCACCTCTGCTGTTTATCAAACTAATTATTCAGTATTATCCAACCAAAATTGACTTGAATGTGCACATTTTTGAATTTAATGTATACGGGCATTTACTTCTTAGGCAACTCTAGCATGGAGATTTTCAGCTTTCAAGGACGCGTGTAAGTACAGTCTGGAAAAAAAATATATAAAACATTATCCTACAAAAATATAATTTAATCATCTAAGTTTTATTTTTAAATTGTTTTTAATCTGATTACTTTTACTTATCACTACATAGGTACCACATATTGGTCAAGGTTTCTTAAAAAAAATAAAAAAAAGGTATTAACAATACGTTGCGATTATAAAACCAACACAAGGAACGCTCAGCAAAACTCTATTTACATGAAAAACAACAAATTGTTTCGGCACGAGCCAAAAGATCAACAAAAATTAACAAAGAAACGAAAATTATTTGGCAAATACTAAAATCAGCAAAAACAAAATTCGCATTTCGGTTTTCGGTTTATACCAACAAAACAATTACAGCAATTATTACTTACAACGTAACTGTGTCAAATGTTCCCCTTCCTGTTGAAAACAAAATTTCGCGTTTACCGAACATAGCACAACTATGAACGTCAACAAATACAGTGTATTCAGCTTGGATTTAATTTAACATGCGCTTCCACTCCACAAAGCGAGTAAATGAGCGACATAGAGGTACTGATATTTGAGGTAATTACCGCATTCGAGCATAATCAACTCATCTGAAGGCCCTGATGCGGTTAATGTCAACCGATAATTACCGAAGGAAACCTAAATTTGAGCAACGACTGGCTTCGTTGCTGGAAATATAGAATTAGGTACCTAATGAGCTTTGAATTTAGATGGTGATGAAATACTTGACAGTTCTTGACAGTTCAGTAACTAGTCTACATCATCAAGTTATTTTCACGCTTGAACACTTTTAGAATACGATATTGGATGTAACAAAAATCAATCGGTCATTGATAGTTATTTGCAAAAAACATGTGTATGAAGGAATTACAAATATTATGTCAGTATATATAGTACAGTAGTATATAGTACCTAGGCAATGTGACATATACATATGTATGTGTATTTATGCGCATACTTTTTTGTTTTGGAACGAATGTCCTTATGGAACGATGCGGAGAGGTACCCTAAACGGGAAAAAACGTCCGTAACGTAAGATTTTTATTATTTATGTATAGTCTTAGTATGATGACTATACACTGTCTAATGTATAGTCTACGTGATGACCGCTATTATTATTATTATTCATGTAAATAGCTGTTTCTTTGTATATTATTATTATATTTATATTTATAATACATTGTTTTTTTTAATCAATAATAAAAAATGTATACCCGAATAATTTATAAAGTCGTCGTGGCCTAAAGGATAAGACGTCCGGTGCATTCGTGTGTGGCGATGCACCGGTGTTCGAATCCCGCAGGTGGGTACCAATTTTTCTAATGAAATATAGGTACGTACTCAACAAATGTTCACGATTGACTTCCACGGTGAAGGAATAACATCGTGTAATAAAAATCAAACCCGCAAAATCATAATTTGCGTAATCACTGGTGGTAGGACTTCTTGGGAGTCCGCACGGGTAGGTACCACCACCCCACCTATTTCCGCCGTGAAGTAGTAATGCGTTTCGGTTCGAAGGGTGGGGTAGCCATTGTAACTATACTGAGACCTTAGAACTTATATCTCGAGGTGAGTGGCGCGTTTACGTTGTAGATGTCTATGGGTTCCAGTAACCACTTAGCACCAGCTGGGCTCGTCCACCCATCTAAAGCAATAAAAAAAAAAAAAAAATATATATATATATTTTCTTTATACCTCGAATAGAACTTTAAATTAATATTTTTATAATAAGGAGCTTCGTTAATATTCAGTGTCCCACGACACCACACATCTTTTTTGATAACAGAGCACTAAATGCATATTCAAATTCTAATCACCTATTTTGGTAAATAGTTATACGACGGTATAAGCACAAACAAATTCCAGAAAGTGTCCATTACTATACCACTATTCGGTTTTCTGTTGTCCAAATTTCCTTTCTTTTTCATTGCAAGGCCAGTCATTGTGAAAACAACATCGAGCAAGTCATTTGCAGTGTCTTCAGAAGTTTTTAATTTACTTGCGCCAATGACTTTAGGTTTTATAAAGGGCCGTAGGTCACTAAGCGGACTCAGTTAAGAGGAGCTTTGTGAGCGCGGCGTGTAAACCGTTTCGCTGGCTCGCATTAATTTTTTTTTTCTCTTATTTTTATTTTCTTTAAAACCTTTTGCTCTGAAACCGCGCGTTCAATTAAACCTCCCCGTTGCGCTCTAAGGCTCAATAGATGGAGTCTTTTATGAGTTTCAACGCTGTTCTGTTTTTTTTTTTTTCTCTAAGAATGTACACTGTGATGTGTTTCAGTTATAACTATAAACGATTTTTTTTTTTATATTTGTAACTATTAATGTTTGTTGTTAACTAGTAATGTTTACATTTGTAACTGTTAATGTTATTGAAAATTGTATAAAATATGTCTTCGATTCGACGGTATAATTGATTATAGAGTTTGATTAGTAAAACAATTCAATAATAATAATAAATTTTGTGTATATTTTTACCGTTCATTATTTCATATTATTACACTGCATGTCTTTTCAATCAATCCGATGATAATTCATTCATCACTTTAATGTTACAACAAAGATTCAAAAAAAAATATTGTTAGAAATTTCGTATTTCCACTGTAGATTTGTAATATTTCAAATAAAATATTTAGATAATGAATAGATTCTAATGTTATAGATTTGAAAGTTAGAACGCAAAATGAGATTACAGAGAGTAAAGGCTAATCCTTATGATAGAGGCTGACGTCGCTTGCCACATATCATCTTGTCTCTCTACTAGCCGTTATCTCGCCGACAACTGCCCTGAAACAGTCATCTATTCTGATATAATATCATTAGCCATTAGATCAGTCATTAGGCCCTTTCTAAAACTAAACTCCGTTTATATTTCCGCACTTTGATTCTCTCTTTGATATTTTTCGTTTTATACCTGCCCAACAATTACAATTTTCCTGTTCTATAAATTTTCGTAAACAAGATTTGTTGCTAATAATATTAAATCAACGACGTTTTCCTTTCTCTCAAATTACTCGGTTGATCATTTTGCTCTCATATTTATTTATTTATTAAATAACTTTTTTACTAGCATAAATAGGAGGATGAGAGCAGTAACGTGATGTTAAGTGGTCATTGTAGCGCATAGATACGACAATCTCAGTTCCATCCTTAAGAATTTAAATTTTTTTTATTACCCTTGTAGGCAGACGAGCATACGGCCCACCTGATGGTGAGTGGTTACCGTCGCCCATGGACTTCAGCAATGCCAGGGGCAGAGCCAAGCCGCTGCCTACCATCTAAGTCTTAGTTATTTCAGAAGAAGCTAGTTATCGTATCTTCCGAACAAAAGATATAATTTATTCGCAGCAGAAACTGACAAGACGATTGTGCTTAGCTGCACGGTGTTCTGAAATACCTAAGTTCATGAACTTCTGGGAGAGTTAAGTAGAAAAACAAAAAATTACGTCAATACTTCGGGTACATGACTAGGGAGTAGTATTAATAGGAGCTCAAGGAGGTTACTTATGGTTAATAGCTAGCCTGATTGTTACATAGAGTATACTTTGCATTGATCTGGCTCATTTCCCACGTAACTTTGTTAAGAAATCGTTTTTAGTCACAACCAAATTGGACTTGTTACTTTCACCGTAATAACCCTGGATTTTCTCAATAACAGTGAAATTATTTTTCTCGCCGTTCGACTAAGGAAATCTTCTGGAAAAATAAAAACGTCCGCTCGGGTTTTTATTTCGAGTACTTTCGCTGGATGTTTAAATGTCGGGCCGTTTTAAAAGGAGGCAAAATTTCCCAAACTTGTCCGAATGTTATTGAAGGCAACGACTCACTCAAAGTTAGCGTTTCGAAATCGAGTTAAGACCCATTAACTATTCGCGGTTTAATTTTCTCTAAGATGAGGTTTTAATTCCACTTCTACTTAAAGTAACTTTTCGTGGAATTTCCAGAAGGCTTCATCGTATTTACAAAGATGAAAGGTGCTTATTTATGATGGAAAATGAAAGGAAATTTCGAGTTAAATCTATGTTTACTTAAAATGAAGTAAAATACTCACGTCCTGCGTGTTTCAAGAGTCTTTTAAAACATTTTTACGGTATCTTATCTTAAATACACGTTTTTTTTTTTTTTTTTTTTTTTCCTACCTAAGCTGAGAGCCTTGAGAGGCTATGTCAGCGTAACCCTAACTTTTGTAGGTGAGCTCACGGGGCTCAAACCTGATGACGTTGCTAACACGAACCCTAGCAAGAGCCGTGCTTCGCAGAATCTACCACCGGATCGGAAACGCGACCCACTGAGAAGATCCGGCGAGAAACTCAGTGGGCTGTGTCTGGGAGTTAATTTACTCGTCGAGCCCTTCGTCGCAAGCGACGGGTTCGACGAGAACGGTGACCGGTGCTTGAAGTACCTAGAAGCACCGTTAGTGGATCGGGAGGATCCGAGATGACGTGTTTTGGGCGACGTCGACTGCTTTCCATTCTGTCCGCAGGATCGGGAATGTAGTTACCGGCGGCCACGATGAGAGGGTTCTCGTGTCGTGCCGCTTTATCGAAGTGGCGCATTGACGCCGACTGCATATACTTACTGGTGGACTCTAAGTCCAGGTCGTCATGGAGGTCGACGTTCCTGACGAACCACGGGGCTCCGACGGCTATCCTGCAAAAACGGGATTGAATGACTTGGAATGATTTTAAGTGTATGCGGGCCGCGTGAGCGAACACTACACTTGCATAGGTCATGACGGGGCGTATGCAAGTTTTGTAGAGTGTCACCTTATTTCTAAGGGACATTTTACTTCGCCTACATATCATCGGGTAGAGACGTCCTAGAATGAAGGCGGCACGGTCGCGTACCGTCTTGATGTGGGGGCGGAATGTCATCCTACTGTCGAGGGTGACGCCTAAATATTTGACCTTCGGGGCCCACGGTATGGGCTGGTCGAACATCGTGATCGGGCGAACGGCGGGGGCGGGGGTATTGACGCGCCTAGTCGGGAGAGGGATGCTCAGCGTGGTGTTCGGAGGGCGACCCCTTTTGAAGAGCACCGCTGTGCTTTTCGTGGGGTTGATGTCGATGCGCCACTTCCGGAACCACTGTCCCATGGTGGTAGCTGCGGTCTGAAGTCGTCGATGAAGCAACGCCTTCTTCCTACACGAGTAGTAGATGGCGGTGTCATCGGCGAAGAGCGCCAGATGGGTCTCCGGAGACCGGGGTATATCATTGATATACAAACTAAATAGTAACGGGGAGAGGGCGGAGCCTTGCGGGACTCCGGCTGTGACGTGACGGGGTCGGGAACGCGTTCCCTCGACTCGATATCGGAACGAACGGTTCGACAAGTAGTCTCGTATGATGAGCACGAGTCTGTCTGGCACTCCCATGTTATACAGTTTGTATATCAAACCGTTGTGCCAGACTTTGTCGAACGCCTTCGCTATATCGAAGAAGAGGGCTCCTGTCGGAATGGGTTTCCGCCTGTTCAGCCCTAGTAAGATGTGCTCCGTGAGGCGGTGCACTTGATGGACGCACGAGTGTCTGGCGCGGAATCCAAACTGCTCGTCTATAAGAATTTTATTCGCGGATACGAAATCCCAGAGGCGTTTACGAAGGAGCCGTTCGTATAATTTTCCTATCGCCGGGAGGAGACTGATGGGGCGGTAACTCGTGGTTTCGTTATTCGGTTTGCCCGGCTTGTGTATGCCGATAACGTCCGCTTCTTTCCACGCCGCGGGAAAGATGCAGTTCGTCATAGCAGCATTTAATATCGTGGCCAACATCGTTATCAGTTGGGCTGGTAACAGTTTTAGCGCGCGGTTGCGGATGCCGTCGGAGCCGGGAGCTTTCCGTGGTTGTAGGCTATCGATCGCCTCCTTAACCTCGGAAGTGGTAATGGGGGGTAACGCGTCCGAGGGCGGCAGGGAAGCTCTGCGCTCGACCTCCCTGTCGACGAACTCGGTGTGTTCGGGGTCCGCGTGTTGAGTGCTGGTGGTGCACTGTTCTTGCAGTGCATCGGCCAGCAACTCTGCCTTGTCATCGTCATCGTAAGCCGGTGGTTGGCCTGAGGGGCGTACGAGAGGCGGCATAGTGACGATAGTTTCGGACTTGAGGGTCCTAGCTAGTCGCCAGTATGCTTGGTGAGTGGGCGCGAGATCTTTTAAATAACTATCCCAGTTTTCGTTTCGGGCGTCGCTCAAGCTGGATTTGACCTCCCGCTGTAAGCGACGCATCCGAGTCCGGTTTGAATCCGTGGGATATCGATCGTAGGCCCGGATTGCCGCGTTCCTAACTCTTACGAGGTCCCTAAGATCGGGGGAAAGTCTGATGCGGTGGAAGCTATCCTCCACATCGACTTGCTTTGAAGATCTTGTGATCGCCGTCGAGACGTGATCAGTGAAGATGTTTATGGATTCGACGGTGTCCTCGGGGGATGGAGTTGAATCCGGGCCGCAAGGGAGGATTGGTGGAGCGGTGTCAGCTAAGCACGTGCCTAGCTTCTTCCAATCCACCATGGTCCTCGTATCTGGTTCGCGGTTGAGGGGGCGACCGAGCTGCATGACGACAGGTCGGTGGTCTGAGTCGAGTTCTGACATTGCCTCGATGGAGCGCAAGCGCAGAGTTACGTTCCTCAGCAGTGCCAGATCTATTGTGCTCGGACGACGCGCGGCGTTGTACGGATAGCACGTGGGGGTCGGGGGGTTGAATATTTCGAATGTGAGGTCGTCTATGAACGCGTCGAGACGCCTACCGTTCACATTCGTGCGATGGCAGTTCCACCTAGTGTGGTGGCAATTTAAATCGCCTGCCAGAATGACCGCGTCCCCCATACCGAGCAGTGTCTCGAGGTCACTGCTCAGGAGGGGTTTGTCAGGAGGGAGATATACGGATGCGATGACGATCGGCTGGTGTCCCGTCAGCGCGATGCGGCACACTGACGCCTCGATATGTAAGAGCGAGCGAGTATCGAGAGGGACGCAGTGCAGGGCCCTCCTATAGTAAATGACAGTCCCGCCCTTGCGGGTGGAGAGTCTGTCATTCCTAAATACACGTATAATACTGTGTCTTATAAATAGGTTGGGGAAAAAGTTTTTTCGCATTTTTTTTAAGAAAGTTCACAATTTTTTTAATATAGTTTATTTACATTTAACTAAAGTATGTAGGTACCATTTTATTCAATAAGTTTTTGCCATCTTGTAGGTAGGGACATGATCCTATTGCTATAGAAATTCATTCTGATTAAAATACCACGACAATTGGTTTTGGCAGTCCACTCGTGATGTTAACCTGACACTGCCTAAAGAATTCTGAAGAGACCGAAATAGGTGGAAATCTGAAGGTGTAAGGTCAGAACTATATGGTGGATGCATTAACACCTTTGATCACGACCTTTTTCACACGTTCTTGTCGTATGTGATCCACTTTTCATCACTAGTTATCAGCTTCTTCAAAAATGGTTCGGTTTCATTACGTCGTAATAAAGAATCACAAATGAGTACACGGTTCATTAGGTTTCTTTCAGTGAGCTCGTGAGGTACGAAAATATCGAGCTTTTTTGGGTACCCAGTTTTTTTCAAATGCGCCAAAACTCTTTTGTGGTCAATTCCAGGTTCTTCAGCTACGTCGTGACTACTGATATGCCGATCTTGTTCCTTTTTCTCCAATATGTCCTCCATTTTATCCATAATAGGGCGACCAGAGCTACATACATCTTTGACAAAAAAATATCTGGATTGAAAACGCTTAAACTTTTTACGCTTATTTATATCAAAAACCAAGGCGAGCTTATCTCTTTAATGAGTTTTGTCTTAACACACCACATTAGCAGCAAGACACATACGAAACACGAAATAGTGTACAACACTAGAAAACAACAAAAACACTAAAAATACATGTCAGCTACACTGGAATTTAACGTAAATACTGCTGTTAGTAATGAATATAATATTAGATTTTTTTTAAACAATACGTTTGATAAATAAATACCGATAGTCGATAGTCTTTGTTAAATTTTGGCAACGCTAACAATTTCAAGCTATAAATAACATCGGAGCGATTTACAAAACAAAATAGCATCAAATTTGTCATATACGTAAATTGGTAAGTGTAATAACAGGGTCAACTGCAAATTTATGCAGATTGAGTTCGTTTCATAACTCCTCTGTTCGTTGCCATACATTTGCTCCAAATAGATAACAAAGGATTTATTTCAAGATTGTATTTCGTCACTGAAATGATACAATGTTTTCTGACTACACTCGTCGAGGCAGTGGGATAGTCCCCTCAGTTATTCGCGTTGGAGTGTCCGAAATAGATAACGTAAGAATAGAGTCATGATTTTTGATACGATGGAGCTATTTATGTATAGCTTGTGTATAACATATTTAAAGGTAGTTCCCGAAAGAAAGAAAGAGGGAAGGAAGATATGGTAGAAGTTGCAAAATGTTAGCCGACTTCAAAAAAGAAGGAGGTTCTCAATTCGACTGTATGTTTTTTTTATGTTTGTTACCTCATCACTTTTGACTGGGTGAATCGATTCTGATGATTATTTTTTTATTAGAAAGCTGACGCTTCCCGCGTGGTCCCATTTCAATCGAGATAACAATGAATGATGATGATGTTTATGTTCAATGCCAACTTTTCTTGTCAACTCATCTTTGTTGTTGGTTAATTTTAATGAACAAAGAAATAGCGTTATATAAAACATGAACTAAGAATAATAATTCTATTAACTGTTTATAGGCTCATTACATGGTTTCACTGGGCATGTTTTCGGATTAAAAACCACAAAAAATGCCTTTTGATTCGTAAAATTTAATGCCTCCGAGTGGCTTACGAATCTGTTTTAATTTTTTAACCAGTCTATGAGTACCTACATTCAGTGAGTACATACAGCAGTTAGTCAGTCACTTAGTCAGTTCTACATGTGGTCGTACTGTGACCGATCATATACGGGGAGTCTCCGGGAATGGTTTATTTAATTTACGCTGAGCACGTACCGTCGGATGACGATATTATCGACATCTCAACGACGCAGCAATTCTTGTCTTGGTGAGCCGAAAGGCTTTTAATTACAGAGAGCTCCAAGAATTCCATTAAGCGTAGTTGTCGTCTAATAGAATTATTTGTTGGTGACGTTCTCAAACGCAAATTCAGAGGGCGTAAACGAAGACACCCTGTTTGTTCAAATTGGATAGGGGGTAACAAGATAAAAAGAAAAAACATGTGTGCAATTCACACGTGGTAGAAGTGAAACCTTCCAAAATTAAAATACAATTATCCTAAACGTCTTAAGTATATGTAAAATTTTGTCATTAGTAAATAATTGTAAGGTAGCGCCCTCTCTGAATTGATATTTTAATTTCACGTATAATCCTAAATTAAAATTCACTACAAGAGCTTTCATACACACGTTAGTATTAAAAAATCTCACAGATGGCGCTGTATTAAATAAATAGTATGTATATTTCTGTCTCATTCTTTGCTGGCTTCATCCTACACATTTTTGTATTTGTGTCTCTTACCTGTGGTTTTTTCCGTTGCATCCGGTTTGAAATCACAACGATTCTAAAGAAGTTTTCACTTCAACAAGGTAACAAAATTGTTTAGGCCATGAATGTCATGAAATTATGAGTATGGAAAATAGTAGTGACACTTTGTAGTAAGAAATTACGCTGATAACGAGCTTATTTATTTATTTATATATACATAAAAAAGAAGATATCGTATAGAGTAATAGGAAAATTATGTACAAAGGCACTGCTTATTTCTTTAAGAAATCTCTTCCAGCAGACCTGCGAGAGGATTATGAGAATAATAATTAAAAGTGCTGAGTGTGTGTAGAACAGCTAAAATAACAAATACAACATGAGAATTATAGTAATGCAAATACACATAGCAAACATTGTTAAGCTTGAATACAAAATATTATAAGTAACACAGTATATACGAAGAGTATAAAGCAATGATCATTCGGTTGATGAGAGATAGAATTGTTTGACTTTGTATTTAAAAACAGAAACAGACTTACAGCTTAGAGATACAGAAAGACGTCACGAGGGATTGAAATTTTAATCACCCTATCACTGTAGGTATACGACAATCTACTCCCAGCGCTCGGTTGAGAATGATAACTTTTGTAACAGAAAACCGTGATAGACGAGCTCCTAAATTGACGTCAGTTAACAATTCCCCGAAGACACCGCTTTGTTACAAAATTTTGCCCTTAATTATGAACGACCACTTGGCCGAAGTTCCATCTCTTTGATATCTCGTAGGTATTTTATAAACTAACAAATATTAACACAAAAGTTTTGTTCGTATTTATATAATCGTTGACTGGTGGTAGGATCTCTTGTGAGTCCGCGCGGGTAGGTACCACTATCCTGCCTATTTCTACCGTGAAGTAGTAATGCGTTTCGGTTTGAAGGGTGGGGCAGCCGTTGTAACTATAATGAGATCTTAGAACTTATATCTCAAGGTGGGTGGCGCATTTACGTTGTAGATGTCCATGGGCTCCAGTAACCACTTTACACCAGGTGGGCTGTGAGCTCGTCAACCGATCTAAACAATAAATAAAAAAAAAACATATTTGAATTTCAATCGACAAACGTTTGTTTTGATGAAGATAACGCGCAATTCCGAACGATACCGCTTTGTTCAAGCACCGAACGCTAAACCTAAAACAAACGCCAATCGGCATTTACAAAGGCAGTATTTCATTTGAAAATAATAGGTCGGGTACACATTCATTAGCCGTGTAACTGCAGTGTACATCCGCTGGCCGCACTAACGCGCACCGTTGCATTCATGAATTCAGGAAGATCCGATGTAAACCAGATTAGACCGCCGTTATCTGGTATATTCCAGTTCCATCAACTTTACGTATTAGTAAGAAGTCAATTATTAAAGTGTTTTTTTTCTGTTTGTCCGCGCGACTAGAATGTTCTAAATTTAATTTAATGTAGATCGTCTCATTGCCGAATGAAATGAAAGATATTTTCACTGTAATCATTTATACGGTCTTCAAATTTCGGATATCAAGCAGATAATTAAAATTCGTCTATGGAAGTTTGTCAATGTGAAATTGTTGATTGCTAAGAATGGGAAATCGATTTTTTATTTATTTATTGCTTAGATGGTTGGACGAGCTCACAGCCCACCTGGTGCTAAGTGGCTACATAGACATCTACGACGCAAATGCGCCACCCACCTTGAGATATAAGTTCTAAGGTCTCAGTATAGTTACAACGGCTGCCCCACCCTTCAAACCGAAACGCATTACTGTTTCACAGCAGAAATAGGCAGGGCAGTGGTACCTACCCGCGCGGACTCACAAGAGGTCCTACCACCAGTAAATAGCCCAGCTGTGTACTTCTTTCAGCTGAAGATAATGAACAGTGCGGCTTATTGACTAATATTTGTCAGAAACATTAGCGGCTCACTACAACTAACGGTTGAACGCCTCCACGCGTACCGCTAATGGAATATATTGGTGTAATATTAAAGAATGGATATTTGGCATGCCGCCAAATGTGTAGCACTAAGCAAATCGTCGATGCTACTTTGGTGTCATTCCACATCAGCTGACGCGGGCGCCGCTTAAGTTACAGATACGTGCTCCGTCAATACGCTTCAATTTGCTTGGGCAAAACAAAAGAATGTGGCTTCACGCTTCCTAACCGCTACAAGCTCATACAAATCAGACTACGCTTATTCATGCACACGCGGAAAGCTGCTAAAAGAGAGAAGATATAGTATCATAATCTTTGTTAAGTAGAAGATTACTGAGACCGCACTTTTGATTTTAGGCGAACTCCCGCTAATCTATCCTTGTATTACAAGCTTATCTCTATTAAGCGTAATGTTTTGACGTGAATTCGATGAATATCCAACTTTAGATATAAGCGGTCTTCCAAGAAAATATAATAATACTAGCTGACCCGGCAAACATTGTTTTGCCATATATCAGATTTCTAGGGAATTTCTAGTGTAGAAAAAAAAACTAACTTATTGTAAGTGTGTAAGGATGTGGTAAATGAGTGAAAGAGGTATGTAGTGCTGTGAACGATGAGGGAATATATAATAAAAATAACAAAACCTCATTCAACCACATAATACCTCATTATAACAAAAAAAAATGTCCAAATAAAAAAAATATGTAAGGGGTGGACTACCCTAATCACTTAGGGGTATGAAAAATAGATAGTAGCCGATTCTCAGGCTTCCTGAATATGCATAAAAAATTCATGAGAATCGGTCAAGCGGTTTCGGAGGAGTATGGGAACGAACAATGTGACACGAGAATTTTATATATTAGATGTAGGTACTTTCGAGAGGTTCATGTAAACAAAGTATAAATGTTGAATAAAGTAAAGTAAAAGTACTTCCAGTTCCGTATGATGACGTCATATTATTATATACCGCGCAAATAAGCGCTGAAGCTAAATTTACTAGAACCGACACTATGCTCTGTTGATAATCTATATAGTTATATAAATTAATTGCTGTTCGTTAATCTCGCTAAAACTCGAGAACGGCTAGACCGATTTGGCTAATTTTGGTCTCGAATTATTTGTGGAAATCCAGAGAAGGTTTAAAAGTTAGATAAATATGAAAATGCTCGGAATTAAATAAAAATAACAATTTCGTTTTTCCTTTGATGTGTCCCCCGTCGGACGGATTCCTTTTGTTTGTTTTAAGGCTATCTTATACAAAAGCTTAGGTCTTTTATTTATCGATTGAGGCACTACGAAGTGTGCCGGGTCAGCTAGTTGTAAATATAATTTATCATCAATGAAAGTAACCTTGCCACGTACCATCCGGCTATGGAATGAGCTCCCTCCACGGTGTTTCCCGAGCGCTATGACATGTCCTTCTTCAAACGAGGCTTGTGGATAGTATTAAACGGTAGGCAGCGGCTTGGCTCTGCCCTTGGCATTGCTGAAGTCCATGGGCGACGGTAACCACTCACCATCAGGTGGGCCGTATGCTCGTCTGCCTACAAAGGCAATAAAAAAAAAAAGTAAACCACCTTATGTACACTAATTAAAATGAAGCGTTTAATGAACGTCTACAACGTACATTCTATTCAATTCATTTCAAGTCCATGATTGCGTAGGCAAGACGTAACGTGTAGATGTAGCTAAGCTTGCAGTGAACTTGTTTAACACTACGGACCCTAATATAGACTGCCAAGCGATAGTCTCCCCTATGTTTTAAGTAGAGACTGAGAAATCATAGTATACTTAAATCTTTTCATTAATTAAATGAAAATTAAAAAAAACTTCGCGGCGTCAGCAGAAACTTGACTAGTCAATAAAGTAGTCAATAAAAAAAAACATTGACATCGAAACATAGAAAGTGGCGGTCGCTTAGTCACGAATTCTTATGAATAAAGTCTTAAGCAATTGTTTACACGCGTTGGATTTAAACCAACGATGTCAATATTAAGGAGACAGTTAACTTTAACTAATCTTTATCAACTAAATAATGTTGCGCCGATATACATATATTATGTATTAATTCACGATAAAATTCAATAATTCTTAAAATTTCATAACAAATGAAATGAAATTTCACAAAAAAAAACATTAACTCACTAAAATTTAATTAAGTTCAAAATTGTTTGACAGAAACTTTAAAATGTAGGCCGGCACCGCCCCAAAGGGATGACATTCAATCGACACGGCACACGCCTCGGTGAAATCCTCTTCGAAACAAAAAGGCCGATACTGAATATTTTATATCAGTTTTGAGTTACAGAAATCGTCCCGGGACGGCTTTTGTCTAACATTTTGTAATGTATTCGTTGAACATATTCATTTAAAAGTGGTTTCTACGTCGCACAGAAAGAATACCTAATGTTATATCTATGTACATTTGTAATCCGTTTCTTTGTTAAACAAAATGCTCTTTACTTTCGTCCACTGGTTTTTATATTATTTTAAAATTAATAAACATTTTATTGTGATCTTTTTTTAAATGCAACTGAGACGTTAAATTCGTCTTCATCATCATCATCATCATCATCTCAGCCTGTCCATTGTCCACTGCTGAACATAAGCCTCTCCAAGTGATCTCCAGTGCAGCCGGTCCGTTGCCACCTGCATCCAACGTGACCCAGCGGTTCTTACCAGGTCGTCGGTCCATCTCGTAGGTGGCCGTCCCACACTGCTTTCTTTCTTCGTCTTGCTGAACATAAAATGAACCCTGAGTTAGTGTCTGCTTGTTTCGACTATCTAAAGGCGCGATACGAAATGCTTTTTTATTTGCAATTGAGTAACGGGACGGCCGCTGAGTCAATCTGTGTTGGCAACAAGTGAGAATAGAATGTTTATTCCACCGGACACTGTTTTTTGTTACATAGAGATGTGGCGTAGCAAACCTACCCTCCTCGCCGGTACCTTCGCTGGGGTCTGGTGTCTTCGTCGCTTCCGTACTGGGTCTCGACTGCGTCTTCGTGTCAATCAGATGAAAATGCACAAGGCGCCGAGTGAGAACTATAAAACACGGCTATTTAACTTCATTCTCGCCATAGACCAGTTCCCGGGAACCCCGAGATTGAGCAGGAATAGACAAGGTCCTCCAGTTATCGCCCGATTACCCTGCTGTCGCACGTGAACAAGTTATTCGAGCCGCTGCTGTTGATAAGGATGTTGCTACAGATTCTCGTCAAACCCGAACCCGAATTCGGGTTTCGTTACTCGACAACGCTGCGACTGGTCCATGTCCTGCAACACTTGGCTCACTGGTCTTACTGGTTCATAGTTCTCTTGCACATTAGACCATCTGATGGTAAAGCGTTGCCAAGGGAGCTCAAGGATAGCTCGGTATGGTGCTATACTATGACTATGGTCCAACCGCAGTGATACGTGAGCGCTCATAACGAGTACCCCTCATGGGACTGAGTTGTCCACTTTCATTCCATTCACTTCCATTCATTCCTCTTCATGTCCCTTTCATTCCCAACTTGGTGTGGTGAGGTGGAGCTCGGTAGCAGTTTAGCTTAATTAGCCTTATTTTTTCTTCTCTTATTTCTTTTCTTTTTCTCCTGCTACCAAACTCATTCTACTTAATCTAACTAGACTTTTTTCCGAGCAGGTAGCCTAAACTGGTGGTAGGACCTCTTGTGAGTTCGCACGAGTAGGTACCACCACCATGCCTATTTGTGCCGTGAAGCAGTAATGCGCTTCGGTTTGAAGGGTGGGGCAGCCGTTGTAACTAGCGTTGTAACGTTGTAACCTTAGAACTTATATATCAAGGTGGGTGGCGCATTTACTTTGTAGATGTCTATGGGCTCCAGTAACCACTTAAGACCTGGTATCTAAGCCATAAAAACTTATACGAGGTGGCACGCGGAGTATGTGGAACTCGATGATCCGCTAATGCTAGGAGCGGATGACGGCCCCATGGATGTTTTAGTGTTTCAGGGCCCTACACACCAAACGACTCCCCTTGCACTCTCACCCAACGTTCGATACTAGCCCGGGGTCAGAACCTGTACCGAATGGGGGGTCCCCGGAGTTAACGCTACAATTACGTGAGTATGTCACGAGGACGCCCGACCGAAGACTGACGCTGGTCTCTGCGGTAAGGTGGCCCGTCAGGCCGCTCAGGCACCGCCTGGTGGTCCAGGATAGGATGGAACTCGCTAAGTCAGAACCAGCCTTCTAGGTCAGATCGCGATGTACCGTAGACAGGATTTCCATAAATTACCAAAATTAACCTATCCGAGACGATAATATGTAAGGTTTTGTACATCTACATCTTATAATCTATCTTACTTATATATTATAATAATATGACCTTGATATGGCCCTGATGTTTATCAGCAGTCACTTACAATAAGTCCGGCCTAATTGCTATGCTCGTCTAATACTCGAAACTTAAATTCTATATTCTAGTAACGTCTATGTAAATCTGATAGTGTTGTTTACCCTATCTGTTACGATACAGTGGGGCTCACAAGTAATTTCATTTCACCAAATAAAGTTAGTTATGTTCACACGCTCGCTTAAATGTTATATGAAAAGTTTTCCATACAAAAATAGATATTAAACATAAACAAAAACTCAATTCGGTGATAAAAAAATGTAACTCCGACAACAAGGTTTTGCTTTTAGTATTAATAAAAATAAACAATGAATACGATGCAACGTAAATCATTTTAATATATTTTATAACAGGATACACGTAAAACTACACTATAGTACTTTTTTATTTTAGTTTTAAAATAAAATCAGGCCTTATGGATGGTCATTAATAGACGAAACGGAAGAACGTAAAGTGTGATTAATGGCATCAAGCTATGACTAAGTTACCTTCACTTTATTTTTCATTTGATTATCAATTGTAATGTGCTGTGCAAGCTGTTTTTGTCAACTTTGCTAGGAGACGCCACTGGGGTTGAATTAGTGCGTCTGAGAGCGGTCTCCAGACCGGAATCTGGTGCTTGATTACAAGCATTGCCTTCACCAGACCTGGGGACACTTCTTGATAATAATTCATTGAGAGTGGCCACGGCTTTGAGACTTGGTTGCAACATTTGCGAGCCCCATCGATGTGTCTGTGGTAGTATGGTGGATACCGCCGGACTGAATGGACTGAGTTGTGTTAGATCGGCTGGCCGCTTCCCGAGACACCATGCATTTAATGATATTATTTGACGTGCTTTGGTCACCGCAAATATCCCGTGTGTGTTAGTACCACATGGCCTAAGCAGGTCAGATGGTAAGAGGCCGGATGGGTTGACTCTAATTCCTTGGGAAAAGGGACGCTGTTTGTTATGGGACGCAACCTGTAGCTGTACGTACGCGGCGCGTCATTTATCTGGGACCCGACAATGTGCGGGCTTTTGCTGCTGAGGCGTCGGCTAAAACGAAGCGTGCCAAGTATGATGCTCTGAAATCTACATACCTGCTTGTTCCAGTGGCAGTCGAAACGACGGGTATGTGGAGTTCGGAGGCCAAAAAGTTTATTGCCTCAATTGGCCACCGCCTCAGAGGGCAAGGCCACGATCCTCGGTCTGGGTCGTACCTGGTTCAGAGATTATCCATTGCCATACAGCGTGGCAATTCTGCTAGCGTAATGGGTACTTTCAGACCGGGTGCGATCCAGAGTGGCTTGTTTGACTAGCCGATACCTACGCGCGCATTGCTGTTAGCGTGGACCTATATGTTACTTATGACGACGCTTGTAGCTGAAAGTAAGTATTGTACTTATTGACGAAGCATGTTGCGGATAATAACATGTACTTTTAGGTTAGGAATAGGTTTTTTTTTTTTATAATAAATAAAATTAATAAATTCATAAACTAAAGTGAAATAGATGGTAATAAATCACTTGACTGATCGTTAGAAATATAATATACTTTGTCAAATTCGCTCACTATTTATTTGCCAGTTACCGAAAATTTAAGACGTAAATTTCCACATTTTCCTTTACTGTCTTTACATAATCGAAAACAAGAGTATAATATTACCTTATTAACAAATTTTGGAACAAGTAATATTTATTAAATGATGCGAGTAACATCCTTATTTCACGACAAAGATCTAATTAATTACGTGCTTGTAATAGAATACGGTTTTATTAAGCGTTGAATGTTCCATTATTGTACTTACGAATGTAACATTTAATAATACAAACGTTACAATTTTTTGAGTTTCAATTATGATGTTCTGTTGCTTTACCGAAATTAGTGGATATAAATTGAATTTTTCGCTTATCATTCGTATTTTCTAGCGTATTTACAAATTTGTCACTACCTACGGGTCTTTTTGGCGGGAACACGAGGAGTGAAGTTGTGTGATTTGTTTTATTTTGTCTATTTAGTGTTTCTTTGGGTTTAATTATGTAATAACGGTGGTTTATTAAGCGTTTAATGTCTGTGAAAGTGCACAAATGTGAGAAAATGAAACAAAGCCGCTGGACGTAACTTCTCGGGATCCTCCAAAAAGTCCACTGAAAAAATCTCAGTAAATGACCACCATTTAACTGAGATTATATATTTTCATCCCCTATCATCTCATCTCATTTAATTTCATTTAATTTCATTTCATTTCATTTCACTCCATATTTTTCATAAAAATAAGAATATAAATTAAAATAAGACTTAACCAAAAGATGTTAGTTACCAGGTCATAAAATCCCTTAAAAAAATAATACTACCTACGTCAAATTATAATATAATTAACAATGACGCGTAGCAGTATTTGTCGTCATTAACAACAATGACGACAAATAATCATACCTGATGGTAAGTAATTGCCATCACACAGAGACGTCAACAATTCCATGGGCACGGCCAAGTCTCTACCAACCACTGAGTATTCTCCACAAGCATTACTTAAAGAGGGAGAGATATTTCATGCGAAAGTGGCCCCTGGAAACTATTAGGCACCATTTATTTTAGTACAAAATGAAAAAAGATCGCATGTAATAATAATATCTAAAAATATCGGGAAACATAAAGACAATTCAAAAATGTTACAAGTTAATATGTAGCAGCTATTCAGTCCCGTGACAACAAATTCTATTGTATCATTCCGCTTTCTTTGTGGAGATGTTATAAATACTAAAATTCAGAGTACAAATATTTTTGTCGGAATTTTATTATGAAATATTAAATCTTGTGCATGAAAATTTCACTTTATATACGGGGACGACTACGTTTCACGCAAGATTGAGAAGCATGGTATGTCTTATAGCAGGGGTGGCCAACTTAATTAGAACCAAGAACAACTGCTTACTGACGAAACACTCTACGATCTAAAAATGACATTTCTTGAAATTTAATGAAACAATGTATTTCAGTATACAGATAAGTGGTATATTTTCATTTATTAAAAAGATTAACATGAAGCTGAAATTATATAATAAAAGAGAACTATTGTGTGGAAGAGAGGATAAATAATGTGACGTCATTTACAAATGATACAAGATGAGGATGATGCGTGCAGTAATTGGTGATTAAGTGGCGCAGTCTGTTCTATGTATTTATATTTTTTTGTCTTGCCACGTTCGACTGAATCAATAGCCACGACCGACCGGTCGATCGCGATCTGCCGGTTGGCCACTCCTGTCTTATAGCTTAACCGAACGTGGGATCATACAGTTGCATACTTTTTAGATAGAGTGAATACTAAGCCCCGGCAATCTTACTTTATCATCGGTTTTTTTTTTATTGCTTAGATGGGTGGACGAGCTCACAACCCACCTGGTGTTAAGTGGTTACTGGAGCCCATAGACATCCACAACGTAAATGCGCCACCTACCTATGAGATATAAGTTCTAAGGTCTCAAGTATAGTTACAACGGCTGTCCCACCCTTCAAAACGAAACGCATTACTGCTTCACGGCAGAAATAGGCAGGGCGGTGGTACCCACCCGCGCGGACTCACAAGAGGTCCTACCACCAGTAAAAAATTTGTTTCTATAGGTATCTACGTATTTTATTGACGAAATACCCCTAATTGTTATGTTTCAATCTGTACTGGTTCAATGTACAGAGGTACTTTCTTGGTGGACAACACTTTTCCAAACGGACCACTTCAATCGTGTAGCGTTTGTACTTGCACTTTGTTAATTGTTTCGTTTTTTCGGGACACTAGATTTCCTACCGAAACGCCGCAAATCCATTTTCCTTCTTTGTACTTTAGGCATCGTGTTACAATTTATTCGTGTCGGTGGACCGATTTGTTACGCCAGACGACGACCGTCTAAATATTATTTTTGTATCCCTCAAGACCGATGTTTTTTTTTCCGGACGACAAATTACTTTATGTCGTTTTCTGTACAATCATATCTGTTGGAACGAAGTTCCTTACGGCAGGCTTGGAGGGGAAAGGGATTTTGCTGCGCGACCGAACTGAAAAAAATGTGATAGTAAAACCGTAAGAAAAAATCCGTGGAAAAAAGTGCGTGGAATAAAACCGTTAAATGAGACGTGCGCAGGCGCGACAGTCGTATACACAAGCGAGTAGTGTATAATACCTTTCTCTTTCTCCCTCTTTCTTTTCGTTCTCTCATCCCTTCTCTCTCTATTTTGTAATTATTTCTATTTCTATGTAATTTTATGTTGTCAAACAAAAATAAAGAGACATATTTTGTTATTTTAATTGATAATTAGAATTACGATTTTATTTTTATTTTACGTAATTTATTATTTCCTAAAATACTGAATTTCCTAAATACTTTCTTGTACTTAAATAAAAACTAATCAGCAAAATTTAAGAGAAAAATCAAGAAAACCAACATAAAATTGAGCACGATTTTTTTTTTGCAAATTGTGTCGATTCTACATTAGCCGAAGGAACTTCGTTCCTACCTGGTGTCTCGCGACACCACATTTGCTTTTTTTTAAAGATAGCGTTTCTATACAATTTCCTGAAACAATACAACAAACTCAGTTTTTAAAATCGTCGCTGTGAAACAAACGTCAAAGTATGTTTTATTTTTTATAATGTTTTCAGTAACACACACACATACGATCCAAGGTTCCACGTTGTTACAGGTTACGTGTGTGTGTGCTTCTCTTAATTACGTGATGTCGTTGAATTCTTATCAAAGTTCCGACAAACAGAGGCGCGCAGTATCCGCCGGAGATGCGGATTTCCTGAGATACGCGTGGCTGGTTGTGTCGATTCCCTAATATCTTTCCTGTTTGTTTATCTTTGAAAAGGTAAAATTAAACTATGAACTATATAACATAATGTTAGCATACTGAATGACGGTATCACCTCAAATGAAAAAACGACCCTACCGTGCAGACTTACAACAATAATAAGTATTTATTATGCATGCAATAATTGTCTTTATTCCTATCATTATCTACTGGTGGTAGGACCTATTGTGAGTCCGCGCGGGTAGGTACCACCGCACTGCCTATTTCTGCCGTGAAGCAGTAATGCGTTTCGGTTTGAAGGGCGGAGCAGCCGTTTTAACTATACTTGAGACCTTAGAACTTATATCTCAAGGTGGGTGGCGCATTTACGTCGTAGATGTCTATGGGCTCCAGTAACCACTTAACAACAGGTGGGCTGTGAGCTCGTCCACCCATCTAGCAATAAAAAAATAATTATTTACATATCGTACCCTTTTGAGATACTTTTCCGGTTCGTTCTTTATTAAATTTATTTCTTCAACTTCGAGCCTAATGACGGAATCATGTGAAGCTTGACGATTATTACGTAAAAAACGCATCGAATAATCTATAATAATATACCTAAAAATAACTCATATCTTTATTACTATTATTATAATATTTCAAGCGTAGATCATCATTGTGTAGGCATCCACTGCTTCACATATCTTGCTTCTATATAAATTTGCAACAATAACTGGTCCTGTACTCTCTGAACCCAATGAATATCCGAGAGCTTCAACAGATCGGGGCTTCGGATGGCATAACTATTTTTTTAAATAGCCCTTGTAGAATCTAATTCTCAAATCGAAATAGGTTCTCAATTAGAGGATACAATACTTTAATAAGTGCAAATGATGCTGCTCTTACTTTAATTTATTTGTGCTAACTGGTGGTAGGACCTCTTGTGAGTCCGCACGGGTAGGTACCACCCACCCTGCCTATTTTTGCCGTGAAGCAGTAATGCGTTTCGGTTTGAAGGGTGGGGCAGCCGTTGTAACTAAACTTGAGATCTTGGAACTTATATCTCAAGGTGGGTAGCGCATTTACGTTGTAGATGTATATGGGCTCCAGAGTAACCATTTAACACCAAAACGCTGTGAGCTTATCCATCCATCTAAACAATAAAAAATAAAAAAGTTGAATAGTAAAAATATTACACAAAACCTCGAAATATTAAGTTCCTCAATTGATAAGCTTAATTTTGTTTTTAGATACAAATATTAAATAGCTAAAAGATTTAATAAGAAAATAAATGACAACGAATTAGATTTTGCATGATCTGCACAAACATACAAAGCAAAAAAAAAAACAAAAATAGAATAAGCACAAACATTTTGTAAAGACTACATACACATCTAATAAAGAAAATGACAATATGGAGCGAAGTTTGTCGAAGCTCTCAAGAACACTTCACACGCAACATTAGGCCCACTCACGACAAATAAAGAACAGAAAAAACATCTCCATCGCTGAATCCGAACGGCCTAACTAAGTGACGGGACATCTTCTATCCGTATACTAATATAATAAATGCGAGAGTGCGTTTGTTAGTTTTGAACGCTTTCACGGCTGAACCACTCAACCGTTCATATGATTTTGCACATGCGTTATCAGGGGCACAGGAAAGGACACAGAGTACCTACCTATCATCGAAACAAAAATTATATTTTCATATTATTATGATATAATAATGATCATTGTTCTATACTCTTCGTATATACTGTGTCACTTATAATATTTTGTATTCAAGTTTAACAATATTTGCTATGTGTATGTGCATACTATAATTCTCATGTTGTATATGGTAGGACCTCTTGTGAGTCCGCGCGGGTGGGTACGACCACCCTGCCTATTTCTGCCGTGAAGCAGTAATGCGTTTCGGTTTGAAGGGTGGGGCAGCCGTTGTAACTAACTTGAGACCTTAGAACTTATATCTCAAGGTGGGTGGCGCATTTACGTTGTGGATGTCTATGGGCTCCAGTAACCACTTAACACCAGGTGGGCTGTGAGCTCGTCCACCCATCTAAGCAATAAAAAAAAAAAAAAAATTGTTTATTTTAGCTGTTCTACACACACTCATCACTTTTAATTATTATTCTCATAATCCTCTCGCAGGTCTGCTGGAAGAGATTTCTTAAAGAAATAAGCAGTGCCTTTGTACATAATTTTCCTATTACTCTGTACTATGTCTTCTTTTTTGGGTGTACATAAATAAATTAATTAAATTTTTTTTTCTACGTTAACGTGAACTAGGTCGCGGGTTAAAACTAGTATTCATACAAAAATAGATGTCGGTACAATAGCATGTATGTATGTACATATCTATCTCGAAATTGAGAAGCTCTGGCGATTGTTCGATTGAGTTGATTGATTGCTCTTTGTACTAGTGTCGAAAAAGTTTTGTCAAAGTACCGTAGACGTTACGTTAGGTACTTTTCGATGAATATCTATATTTTAAGCATATAGACCAGCGGTCGGGGAACTTTTTTAATTATTACCCCAATTTTTTTTTGTGTAAATTGATATTACCCCATGGCGAAGAACAAAAAAAACGAAATCGCTTCTTTTTAGCATCTTTCTTAATATAGCCCCCAATAAAATACCTGGGTCAATCACGTGAACTTTGTGTTTCCAAATAATGTGTTCTATCTCATTCTCTCGCCGGCTGAATCCTATACATTTATGTGTTTTTGTCGCTTTGGACTTATTTTTTCGTTTCGTTTCATCGAGTTTGAAATCACAACGATTCTAAAGAAGTTTCGCTTCAATATATACTTTTTACTCACAAAAATTTCATTTATACTCCCCAAAATTACATTTTACCCCATTTGGGGTAATTTACCTCGGTTCCCCGACCGCTGATATAGACAGTAATAGTCCATTGAATTTCACGTGATCGTCTCAGTGGGTCGCCATTCCGATCCTGTACTAGATTCGTTTGCGAAGCAGCTGTTAGGAAATCCCACTCCTCCTGGCTAATAAGCCCATGCTCGTCTCCTGTCCTGGTGAAAATGTAAAGGCCTCTGGCCCACTAGGAATCCAATCATTTTAAAAAAAATATGTTGTTGATATTAAAACTCCGAAATGCAAGAATTGTACCTCTAACAAGTCATACGTTCCGATTTCCCAAGGTTTTGTTTAGAACTGGATGAAATGCACAACCTCTTCGCAAAAGAAATAGATCAATCCCAATCCCATCGCGGGCTGGCTCACATGGCTATTATAACTATTTAAAACAAAATTAGTTTCTATGAAAACAAAACTCTTCATATTTTCTGTCTCTCCGTATATCTTTAAATACCGAATATCAAAATTTTCGTAGAACCTATGATATGCGGTATAATATACATTACAAACTTCGCAATACACTTACTGAGAAGTCTAACTTCCTATTTGACCTCCATGTCAAGGCGCGCTCCACCCAATAATACGATACGTGGAGCCTAGAGCAAGTTTATGCCAAGCTTTAAAATTAATTAAGTATCTCGCACTATATAAGTCCACATAGCTTGATGCCTTATTACCTGTCTTCGTCATAGGAGTTCGTATAGTTGGATTTAGTATAAATGTAAATCCTTCTCGTGGATACTGAGCTAAATTAAACTTTAATACCATTGTACAAGACTATCAATCACGATGTTCGACCAGCCCATACCGTGGGCCCCGAAGGTCAAATATTTAGGCGTCACCCTCAACAGTAGGATGACATTCCGCCCCCACATCAAGACGGTACGCGACCGTGCCGCCTTCATTCTAGGACGTCTCTACCCGATGATATGTAGGAGAAGTAAAATGTCCCTTAGAAATAAGGTGACACTCTACAAAACTTGCATACGCCCCGTCATGATCTATGCAAGTGTAGTGTTCGCTCACGCGGCCCGCATACACTTAAAATCATTTCAAATTATTCAATCCCGTTTTTGCAGGATAGCCGTCGGAGCCCCGTGGTTCGTCAGGAACCTCCATGACGACCTGGACTTAGAGTCCATCAGTAAGTATCTTCAGTCGGCGTCCATGCGCCACTTCGATAAAGCGGCACGACACGAGAACCCTCTCATCGTGGCCGCCGGTAACTACATTCCCGATCCTGCGGACAGAATGGAAAGCAGTCGACGTCGCCCAAAATACGTCATCTCGGATCCTCCCGATCCACTAACGGTGCTTTTAGGTACTTCAAGCACCGGTCACCGTTCTCGTCGAACCCGTCGCTTGCGACGAAGGGCTCGACGAGTAAATTAACTCTCAGACACAGCCCACTGAGTTTCTCGCCGGATCTTCTCAGTGGGTCGCGTTTCCGATCCGGTGGTAGATTCTGCGAAGCACGGCTCTTGCTAGGGTTTGTGTTAGCAACGTCACCAGGTTTGAGCCCCGTGAGCTCACCTACTAAAGTTAGGGTTACGATGACATAGCCCCTAGGGCTATCAGCTTAGGTAGGAAAAAAAAAAAAAAAACAAGACTATTTACTAATATTATAGTTTTTCTTTTCAAATACCAACATATAAAATGGGTCCGCACGTTACCGATAAAATGGCACAGAAATACGAGAAAGAGACCTAGTTTGAGAATCCAAAACAAGAACTAATATTTCGTGCATTGATTATCGAAATCAATATGTCTCTAAGCTCTTATATATAAGCGCTATTACAGAGATTATGCGAACGGAACTTGGAGATATAGAGTTGAAAGCTGGAAAACGATATAAAAGATCTCAAGGGTCACAATGTTTGACAATTATTTGTCCACCTCTGCTCTGTTGTGTAGGGAGACCAAACATATAGGAGCATACCCCGAGGCCTCCTACCCCCGGTTAGAAGTGACCGCCCGATGTGGAATAACTGTTACTACAATTCGTTATTAGCAGAAGGAAAATATGTTAAACTACCTAAATTTCTAAGTTTAAATCGCCTAATTCCTTAACTACTGGTGGTAAGGCATTTGCGAGACCGTACAGGGTAGTACTACCATATCGTTCATTTTAACATTTGAAGCAATCATGCGTTCTATTACGGTATAATATCAGATGAGTCGTGAGTTTACCTCATATCTTATTGTCAGCTACTATAAAACATGAAACTCTGTCTGCATTTTAATACAAGAAGTCAACGAACGAAATTATAATCTAATCAAATTTACTTTGCTAATTAAATAATCCGTAACAGGTTCATCGAAAATCTCGAAAGTAATTCCATCTTACTTGTGAACATTTATTGGCTTGTAAGCTCAGCCGCGGAGGGCTCTAAGGAAAAGACCACACATAAAACATAAATGAGGGCGGTGAAAAATCACAGACAAACCACACAAAAATCATTCAAGCTAACGGCATACAACGATCTGCACTTCGGAGGCTCGTGACCTGTGACTCGGCCATTTTTCCCGCTCGCTGCGACAGGCCTCGGTGAAAACAAGCGAAAATGTCTACACAAAAACGCAAGTAAGTACACTCGGTACGTTGATATTGAAAACGACGCGAGCACAAACATTTTTGTAATTGTTCCGCAACGTTACAGCCACCGTGTAAATTGCCGTACGAGGAATTTAAATACGGTTTTTCGAGCTTCGGGAACGTACCGACGTGCGCTGGACAATCAATATTAAGCTAATTTTCATTAATATACATGTTTTTTTTTTATTGCTTAGATGGGTGGACGAGCTCCTGGTGTTAAGTGGTTACTGGAGCCCATAGACATCAACAAAGGAAATGCGCCACCCACCTTGAGATATAAGTTCTAAGGTCTCAAGTATAGTTACAACGGCTGCCCCACCCTTCAAACCGAAACGCATTACTGCTTCACGGCAGAAATAGGCAGGGTGCTGGTACCCATCTGCGCGGACTCACGAGAGCTCCTACCAGCAGTAAAGTATTGTTTACAAACATCGTACATACGAAACGCGTACTAAAATACTAGTTTAAAATTATATAATAGGCAGACTTTTTGAATTATACACATCGACGAGCAATATGAACTGATGTGTTGTGATTACCGATGACGTCAAAGTGTGAATTGGACTACCGAATTTGAGGAATTAGATGAAAGTCGATACCACCATGCTACCTCTGCGAAGCCTTCATCGATTCCGAATTGAAGGGTGGGGCAATAGTGATACAGTAGAGATTTCGACCACACTTCTCAAGAAGGGCGGCGGCGTCCACGTTCAGTGCGCTTAGTGCGAGTTCTTTAAATTTCTCGATAGCTTAAAAGTTAACTGAAATTTGTACTTTGTATTGGTGTTTCTTGTACGTTATTACAAAGTTAAGTCGTACATTGTGTGCATTACTTATAAAAATCTTACGTTACGGACGTTTTTTTCCCGGTTAGGGTACCCCTCCGCATCGTCCCATAAGGAACTTCGTTCCAAAACCATAAATTTTTATTACCTTTAAATAAATGATGTCTTATCACCTTGTATACTTTAGTAGAAAATAGTGCTAATATAAAATATTGGATCGAACATTTTCCTTGCCTTTTTATTCTATATTTTCACATAAATTTCGATGAAATAATAAATAAGCGAACTAACTGTAACTTCAAGACAGAAAGCGCGAACGTGTCTAGTTTTAATGAAATCTTCTGTTTAATACTTTATGAGAACAAACTATCGAACGTATTTTCTGATTTGTTAAGCTGTTCGTAAGGTGTCTGTTGAAAACAGCTTCATTTTTGTAATTTAAAAATAATAAAAACCTTCACTCTCCTCCTATCCGTAAAATATTTATTGAAAAAAAAGATGTGTGGTGTCGTGGGACACCGGATAGGAACGAAGTTCCTTATTATAAAAATATTTATTTTAAGTTCTATTCGAGGTATAAAGAAAATAAAACTGGAGGTTTCGCAACAGCCCACGGTCATTCGGGTAAGTGCGAACTTATTGTGGTACACTTCATTCAGGGTTGTTTGCATAAGAGTTAGTGTATTGCGCAAACGAACGCTCTAAGATCGTGGTCAACGAATGATAAAAAATGTGTGTGTGTGCAAGTCACTAGACATGTGTAAGTAATGCGAGTGATATTACTCGGGTAATATTACTCTACGATGTAATGCAACATCACACATTACGCGAAGGAAACAAACATCACACCATCACCCAACATGTTTCTTTCTTTGTCGTGTAATGTTGCTTAATACACGAACGGAACCGAGCGAGCGAGACAGACCGATCGACGCAAAATAAATGAGCAAGCGACACGGAATTATTCCTAGTGATTTGGAACCGTATGTCCTGGCCGCTAGGTACATTTTTATACCTATGGTACGTCTGAATTTTAATATAGGTATTTGTGTTTATATTTTTCATGCGGCCAGCCGGTAGTTTCCCGCAAGTACTTACTTAATTTTTTATTCGCAACTTTTGTAAAATCGCTAGTCGCTCGTAATTGTTTAGTAATATTTCATATTAATTTTTGTGTTTGATTTGAATTACTTAAGCACTTGTTTGAAGATAGTTTTATTATTTGTTTTAATGCGTGTTTAATAAGTGAAAGAAATAACGGCGTCTAAATGAAAGTACAGTCCTCCTTGGATGCACTTTGAGGATATCGCGCCGAAACAATGCATCTACTGCTCTCGTATATTAACATTATTGTCGAGCTCAATTTGCAGTCTAAGTCGCCATATGAAATCCGTTCATCCCACAATAAATTATATTAAGTAAAAAATAAAATTATTATATTATTAAGTAAGTCAATCTCTGTCAAGTAATATAACAGTGTATTACAATACAAAGTTCATACTTTGTATTGTAATACACTACTGTAATGACACACCCGAATCATTACTTAAGTGATGTGTTGATACACATCACTTAGGTAATGATTCGGGTGTATAGATACAATGTATTCGTCGTCACAGTATCTATTGAACGCACCGAGTAATGTTAAGAGTGATGTGTAATGTTTTCGAGTAATATCACCTGTCTGTAAAAGTGATGTCATATCACATTACATTGGGAAGTGATGTTTTGCGCAAGTCTACAAGTCACACACGGTAGAAGTGAAACTTATAAAATATAAAAATAATCGCAAGGGTCAACCACTCCGCAGTGCAATGGAGCAGCCGCACCCCGGGAGAACCGCCTGCATGATCACGGTATCCCGACGCCAGGTAGGTATAATTTAACAAGAGAAATACGAGAACGTCTATCAACTGTGTAACATCTCGTCACCGCGATTCAGGAATTGTTGAATTTACGTGCAGCGACATCTGTTGATAACAAACTAAATAGAAATAAAATAAACATGGCGCGTAACGGAAGAAATTAAGATGGTGCGTAACCGAAAAACGTTACATACGTTTTTTCCTCCCTACGTCGATAAAGAAGTTTCACTTCAAATATGTTATTTTTTTGTACGTTATTACAAAGTTAAGTCGTACACTGTGTGCATTACTAATAAAAACCTTACGTTACGGGCGTTTTTTCCGGGTTAGGGTACCCCTCCACATCGTCCCATAAGGAACTTCGTTCCAAAAATATCTACCTATTATATTAAAATACATACAATGTTATATCAGTACATCACTTACTCATATACTGACATAAGCTTAACGGATAATTGTAATGATCCTAATGAAGAAAGTTATGAAAAATGTATTAAAAAAACTAAAAGCAATCACTTTTAATAGAGATTTATGATATATATAACAACCTGAACTAAATAGAACAATCGGCCGCCTTTTACATGAAATATCCAAACAACATACACAATTAAAATATTTACGAGCAATTCGCAAATTGTGTACATTTTATTGATGATCCTCATAATGTTATTAGTTTCAGTTCGTGCACTGAATCCTTGATCGGAACACTCGAGCGTAGATCCTCGAATAATTATATTGAAACTCCAGTAATTACGTTATGACACCTAAATTTATATGCTTTGTACTAGACCGCGTGATCCCTTAGGAAATTGGGACGAATTCTGTCTCGTACCCGGCGTTACTGACAATCATTTTCGGGACACATTTGTTATATGTTTTTTTTTAATTATTGCTTAGATAGGTGGACGAGCTCAAACCCCCCCCTAGTGTTAAGTGGTTACTGGAGCCCATAGATATCCACAACGTAAATGCGCCACCCACCTTGAGATGTAAGTTCTAAGGTCTCAAGTATAGTTACAACGGCTGCCCCACCCTTCAAACCGAAACGCATTACTGCTTCACGGCAGAAATAGGCAGGGTGGTGGCACCCACCCGCGCGGCCTCACAAGAGGTCCTACCACCAGTAAAATGTTCCGTTAAAGTTTATATGTAGGTGTCGAATGAAATGGAATCCACTAACTCGAATTACTCTGACAAAATTTCCGAGCACTCCGGGCATAACGAAAATGTGTTTTTGCATAATTTCTTGTTTCGCTTCCATTTAGACGTGTTCACGCTCACTGAATCGGTGAAATTCGTTTTAAAAAATTTAAACGCCTCAATAAGTGAATTTGAGGGGAATTGTTGAGAACGATTGCACGCTTCGCTATCGAAATCTTTGTTCAATTAGATCGCTTTGTTTCGGCTCTGTCATATCGTCTGTGCAATGAAGTGACATAAAAAACGACTTTTTAAATGCGTGTTTTCCTCCTGATAAAAGATAGTTTCCTGTGTGAATAGATCCCTGAAATGTAAAACTTTTAAACGAATTTATTGAAAAATATATAGTGAAAGTTTCGACAAAATAAACGCGTACTACATGTTAGAGGAAGTCTGAAAGTAGCACCAGTGACAGAGAAGATGAGAAGTGCGCGCTTGGGATGGTATGGACATGTGATGAGACGAAATGAAAATGAGATTGGTAAGAGAGTGTTAACTATGAATGTGGAAGGATATAGAGGAAGAAATGGATGGATTGCATGGAAGACGATATGTGTAAGAGGGGAGTGAGGGAAGGAAAAAACATGTTGCGCCGACCCCATGTGACTGGGAGAAGGGCAGGAGAATGATGAATAATGAAACGCGTGTTGCATGTTTGTATACTCTTTTGCCTTTATGGGTGAACGAGCTTACGACCAACCCGGTATTGACGGCTATTGGAACCAATAGACGTAAAAGCTCGCTTGAGATATAAGTTTTAAGTCTCAATCACATTGTATAACTACTCTCAGCCGGAATGCATTCTGCTTCAATGCGTCTTATAGCCATTGTATATTTCAATTGATATTTGGACTCAATGTGGTATTACCGTTGGGTTTGATATCTGAGATAGTCTTCCCATCCACTGTAAAAAATATCCTGGTTCTATCGCTTGATTGCACTAATTACGATCGAACATATGACACAGTTATTATCGCGTTAATGACTTCTAATCTCCGTTTGATAGGGAACAGACATGATACTACAAAAAGCCGAGCACTAGATAAGGATTTACGTTGCAATAAACCGAGTCGGCTTGGACCGGATCCAGGCCGGAATCTATTTGCGCACATAAACGATACCAGCACAGAATCCTGAATTGCAAAAGATTTCGCACCCTGCTGACTTCAGATAGGATGCAATTTCCAATTGTGCTACTATGAAAAATCTTATATATCCATCCGTTGTTTTATATAAATTTATCAACGGTGCTCATTTTAAACAGAATAAAATTAGTTAGTAATACAATACAACACGATTTTTTTCATGATTGTTTATAAATTTCAACAAGGCAGAGCCTGAAATGTAAAATAAATTTAAAAAAAAATTAGCTACCAGGGGAGGTGTGAAATTATTGAAATCCAACCATTCCCTGTTTTTTTTTTAATTTGTTATCTTAGAAAAATAATTTTCCCTAAAAAGCATTATTCCAACACCCCTGTAAAAATGCCATAATTTAACTTGACTACAATAACTTACGACACCTTACGATATGAGTTACGTCAAATGTGTAAAGAATATTTTAATAAAAATAATTTATTAAAAAAAATATTAAATATTTTATTATTATTCGATAAAATAGTTTTAATTTTTGCGCGTCGATTTCTTTACACATTTGACGTAACTCATATCGTAAGGTGTCGTAAGTTATTGTAGTCAAGTTAAATTAAATTCAAATTTTGAATTAATAATTACAAGATTGAAAACGTACAGTGCATTTTATGTGGAAACTTTAGTTGGTTTTTAGTTTAAGTGTTAAATTGAAAATGTAAAATTAAATGTTTCACATTTTTTTTATTCTGCCAAACCGCACTTGGCCCCTTTCCCTCAAACATCTCCAGAATACAAACGTCGCAATATCAACAACTTCGAATCTCATTGTTAATATAACTGTGTAAAAGAAAATCGAGAACAAATTACTAATTTTAATTAATCGTTATAGATAAACAATTCACAATAGCTTTTTTAAGTTAAACAAGCCTTTCCTTGCTTAGCTGGTCGGATCAACTCATGGCCTAGTTGAATCCGTCACTCATGTGATCCGTGCACATCTAGACTGATAAAAAAGTAGAAATTAGATAGGAAATGCAATGCAGAAGGCCTTATGGCGTGTTGTGTGTTGTGATCCATTATTCAGTTGTTCCGTAAAGGCTTAAGATCAATTTTTAATAGTCAAATTACATTAAGTCACAGATTTCTGAATTAGCTTAAAACAAACTTGATTAGATGGAAATTTTATTAAGCTAAAACTTTTGTTGGTTGTACCATGAATTTCGTTAAAAATGGAATATTTATTTGAAATAACTTCGAGAGCACCTTCGAAAAGTCTCGTATAACATTCTTAAACGTGGATTACGGCAGCAAGTTTCAACAGCACAGCGGTAATTCAGAGTTAGTGTCACATTATCGTTAGCATAATCAGGGAAACAGCTGCGGTTCCAGCACTACCCACCTTTTAAGGGGTACAAAAACATCGGAATGAGAATTTAAAGTGTGCCGTAATGGATTTCTTTTCATTCGACTCGGTGTTTGAACTTTTACGACGGCTCTAGCCTTTACGAACACAAAAAGCCAGTTTTCTGTAAAACATGGTTACATCTAGACATTTTAAAATGTTGCCAGAACACAATTTTGCGTGTGCGTCGTACCGATGTATTTTGAGCGACTTGCCGAATTAATTTACACTTTAATTTGTAGCGCGTAGAGTGATGAATAATAATTAATGAATCTTTGCAAGTACATGTCATAAGTCTTTGAAGTCTGTGATCCTATTTAAGTTACAAGTAAATTAAATACTGGTACAAAGTTAAGAAATGGCATACTAACTACGCCACGCTCGTAATACTTTACCTAAAGTTCATAAGTAAGATAGGGCGATGTTTAATTTTAATGCAGTCTGCTACTTTAAGTTTCAAGAAACGAAGATTTTTACTACCTTCTAGTATAGACTGGCACACGGTGGTGAGTGGTCACTGATATTAGTGGTCATTGATAAAAAAATATATCCTACCTATGCTGATAGCCTTGAGAGGCTATTTCAGCTTCACCCTAATATGTAGGTGAGCTCACGGAGCTCAAACCGGAAGTGTTGCTAACACTGACCCTAGCAAGAGCAGTGCTTCGTAGAATCTACCACCGGATCGGAAAGGCGACCCACTGAGAAGATCCGGCGAGAAACTCAGTGGGCTGTGTCTATGGGTTAAATTGATATTAGAAATGCCAGGGCCACAGCCGAAGTCTCACGCTGCTTCTTATGTACGTAACGCGAATTATGTAAGTGCGTCCCTTTTCAAGACCCCCACACATACATGTGACATATATGTAGGTATGTTTTTTTATTTATTTCTTAAATGGTTGGACGAGCTCACAGCCCACCTGGTGTTAAGTGGTTACTGGAGCCCATAGACATCCACAACGTAAATGCGCCACCTACCTATGAGATATAAGTTCTAAGGTCTCAGTATAGTTACAACGGCTACCCCACCCTTCACACCGAAACGCATTACTGCTTCACGGCAGAAATAGGCGGGGTGGTGGTACCTACCCGTGCGGACTCACAAGAGGTCCTACCACCAGTGAAAAAGTTATATCTGTTCACAAAACTGATCAATATGCAGGATTGGTAAAAGTTTAATTTATCGTAATAAAAATATTAGTATTAATATTAGTACATATTAACAAACGCATAAAAATAAATCGTAAAAAACATCCAAATCGTTTACATGGAATTAAATTTGTTTGTGAATACGATTTGTATATGTACTAATGCTTTTTCATTTGAATTTCCGCTCGATTTATTCCGGGTCTTAAGATGATAAAAACAAAAGATCAACGGGTCTGAATTTGGAAACCCCATCTCTTTGAAATGGCCACGCTGCTATTCAAGGCAACTCCGTAAACAGATTAAGCCGGCAGTGAAAGTGTGGCGAGGATGAAGACGAAACAAAGACTAATGTCCGCTTTAAGGTGTAATGGCTGACAGCACTTCGCTCTATGCTGTAATGACGGCCATTTCGTTATAAATGAAAACAAGTGGTTTAACCGAGGAACTGCCTAATGACATTATTAAGGCCGCAGGGTGGCTCCAAGCCAAACGTGTGAGATAAAACTTTTATAATGTTTAATTAAAATTTTGGCTAATGAGGAGCACCCTGTACGACAAGATCGTCGTTAATACTTACACTCATTAAATTTATTGTTAGATTCCTACACTCATTCGCAAATTAGGACATTCAAAATGTATTTATAATGGTATTGCCTTTAAAAGTAAATTGTTTCCATTATGTATTTTACCTACAATCAATTAATTTAATGACGCAAGAAACACACGGCTTGCAAATTTATTTTCCTTGGTGTTATATTAATAAGTGTGTGTAATAAGTAGGGTTAATACAAAAAGTACCTATGTTCTTATTTGATTTGGCTTATAATTACATTGTCGGCCGCCTTTCTTACGTAAAAGCAATTCACCCACTGTAGGTCTTTTTTTCGGACAAGAAGCCGATTCTCATAGGAGTCCTGCGAAGCGCCCGCGTCTAGGAGGCCATGCCCCCGCCAGGGGACATGAGGACCCAGAAGCGTCTAGGAGGCGTGCGAGGTATGAACTTGACGATCTATAGATGTTGAGAACAGACGGCCCAAGATGTTTTTAGGATCCTACCCCCTAAATGACGATTCCTCTTGCACTTTTTTCACCCGACGCCCGATCACCACCTGAGGTCAGAAACCGGGCAGACTGATGTGAGTCATACGGTAAATACTACAATCAGATTTTTTTATTTTATTGCTTAGATGCGTGGACGAGCTCACAGCCCACCTGGTGTTGAGTGGTTACTGGAGCCCATAGACATCTACAACGTAAATGTGCCACCCACCTTAAGATATAAGTTCTAAGGTCTCAGGTATAGTTACAACGGCTGCCCCACTCTTCAAACCGAAACACATTACTGCTTCGCGGCAGAAATAGGCAGGGTGGTGGTACCTACCCGCGCGGACTCACAAGAGGTCCTACCACCACACTCGCGGCGCCACACCGAAGATATCCGACCGACGAGTCATCGAGGCAATTATCAACAAATAATAACGCCGATCTCCGCAGTTGTTACGGTGAGTATCCTCGCACAAACTTTACATTTTAATCATTTAAATCTCAATACGAATTCCGTGATAATTGCCATTAAAAATTCAAAATAAACTAAATATAAAAACAAACACGACATTTCTTAATTGATTTAATCGGAACAATAGCAGCTATATAACTCTAATCGGGTGAATTTATAACGTGGCAGGTGGCACAGACGCGAACACATTACGTTTTAATAGACTCTGAGTTATACCTCTTTGTTCCGAAGCGTTTAATCTATTTGTATTTTTTTTTCGATTTCGACTGATTACACAGTTAGGGATTTTTTTATTAAAATAATAATTTGGCGCCAATAGCGTAATATGACATTGATAAAAGAAAAATCTAATAGATACAGTCCGCGTGTACGCCTTAGAAAGTTTACAGGACATCTACACAAGTTATATCTTAACAATTATACAGTCTTCTTCTTCTGAGTGTCTAGTTTGAAATATTGATCACTCGCAGCACTATGCTTCTCCACCTCTTCCTGTCCTCAATGCTTACAGTCAAACTTTACAATTAAATAATTAACAAAAACCCATTGAAAATGTACAGAAAAAAAAATCTCCATGTGTAAAATAGGAACATCGGCTAAGGGACACAGATTAGTGGATCGTTCTCTTCATTGTTGAAACACGTGTCTAGTTTGAAATATTGATCACTCGCAGCACTATGCATCCCCACGACTTCCTTCCTGTCTTCAATGTTTACAGTCAAACTTTGAAATTAAATAATTAACAAAAGCCCATTGAAAGTGTACAGAAAAAAGAAAACTCCATGTGTAAAATAGGAACATCGGCTAAGGGACACAGATTAGTGGATCGTTCTCTTCATTGTTGAAACACGTGTCTAGTTTGAAATATTGATCACTCGCAGCACTATGCATCCCCACGACTTCCTTCCTGTCTTCAATGTTTACAGTCAAACTTTGAAATTAAATAATTAACAAAAGCCCATTGAAAGTTTACAGAAAAAAAAATCTCCATGTGTAAAACAGGACAATCGGCTAAGGGACACAGATTAGTGGATCGTTTTATTTAAATGGTCGTTCCTAATAAATTAGCCGGATATCAAGTCGCGCCATCATAGCGAACTCTGATATAAGGGCACCATTCGATATCTTTGCACATAAATTTCATTTATCTTCCACGTTTGGTACAATTTGCTTCCCCATTCCGCCTACATGATGTGTAATAAATGTTTACACTCCTCTTACGTTTTGGTCTCTTCCCGACTTGTAGAACAAATATTTTAAGGAATATAACTGTGATATTATATTAACTGGGATAAGCTACTGCAACCTATATAATATATAAAAATGAATTGCTGTTCGTTAGTCTCGCTAAAACTCGAAAACGGCTGGACCGATTTAGCTAATTTTGGTCTTGAATTATTTGTGGAAGTCCAGAGAAGGTTTAAAAGGTAAAAATAAATATGAAAATGCCCGGAATTAAATAAAAATAATAATTTTGTTTTTCCTTTGATGTGTCCCCCGTCGGACGGATTCCTTTTGTTTGTTTTGAGTTTATTTTATACAAAAGTTTAGATCTTTTATTTATCTATTGAGGCATTACGAAGTCTGCCGGTTCAGCTAGTTCCAAATAAATTTTAATTCCAAATATTTAGATATTTAATAAGTTGTTAGTATTATTTTTTTATGATTATTTCAAATAACGCTTGTGAAAATCATGTTCAAAGATTCCGTTACAAACTAACATCCATATTAAGCTTATTAAAAAAGAGACAACGGGATCATCTCACACAATTCCTCGAAGCGCTGACATCTCGTCGGTCAGTGAAATAGTTCTATTACAGAAAACCTTACCATATTGAAAATGTATTAACATTTTTAGACTAGGAACTAAAACAGAAACCCAATTAATTTATCCGTTTAACAATGGAAATTAAATTAGCAATAGTTCTAACAAAAGTAACGCTGGTGAAATATCGCTATTTTAAGTTTCGAGATTGACTACAGTACTGAGTTGGTTTGTACTAATGAAATTTAACCCAGTTTTGTACGTTTCAAATGACGCCGAGCGACACTAGTTTTGAAATTTCATTAAAATCTCTCCCACAATTCCTCGGTTAGACCACAAAACCTAAAGCAAATGTATTTCCTAACTCTAATTTGGTAACTTGTTATGAATTTTTTGTGCTTTTCAGGATATTATTGAAATAATCCTTCTACTTATATCTGTTCATAAAATATTTATAACTACTTATACCATGCACCCCACGCTTTTTTTACAATAATATAATTTTTTCTTACACTATTTTTAATTCCAATTTATTAAAATTTATATTCTATTTTTTAGTTGGATTTTTTCTATAAGCGTATTTTGCTAGTTTTTTTAAACTATTATTTATTTATTTGTTAACTCAGAACGTCAATTTGATGTGAAAAAAATCTTATTAAAAAATGTCTCTATGGCTGTTAATAAGAAAATATAGGTATACGATCAGGTATCTCCCTCTCTCAAAATTGGGGTTTGGTGCGAGCCCGAACGAATTGGCACTAACATCCTATTTTGGTGCAAAACAAACTTGGACCAATACATTTCATAACCACGAAATACAATAACCAAGTAATAAGGTTAGCAGTAAGTACATTAATAACTGCGAGTAAACAAAAGTAAAACTATTTAGATAGTCTAGTTTCAAAGATACCAATATAGATTACGCTATGAACAAATTTAGTAATGATAAGTTTCGACTTTAATACATAGACCAAGCTAAGAAACTAAACTCATACATACATATATTAGTAATGTTGAATAAGTGCTTCTTAAACATAATAGGTATACTTAGCTACCAAATCGCATTATTCTTAATCAAAGTGATCGATGATAGCCTCGAATTACTTCAGATAAATAGTTGTGCCTAATGATGCTTCGACGTTATAATCTTCACAAAATACTTTTTAGTATTATGTGCTGACAAATTTGTATATACATATGTGATTAAATATAAATGTCGGTATTGATGATCTCTATAGACATTCTCGCTCACGACTCGGTCGTGCGCGGACGTGCTTTCCGATCCGTGGCCCGCTTGCGAGCTGCGTCTCTGAACTCACAGTTGTGCTCGACAGTGTAGTGACCGTGAATACATCGTGCTTACAATTCGGTAGTGCGGACGCTCCGATCCGTTGGTCGCTTGCGATCTGCGTATCGAAGTCCATTTTTGTGCGCTAAAGTGTTGTAACCGCGAACCCACCCTTTACCAACTGTCTTTTTCAAGACAAAACCAATCGCTACGATCAGGCTTCCTGTGGCACTCACAGGCTAGCGATTTCCTAACCCTTCCCAAAACAACAGTCTTTTTCAAGACTAGACCCCCGCTCGCGATTTTGCCTGCTGTAGCACTATACAGCCCGAGCGGGTTCCTTTCCTTTTTCCCGCCGATTGCCGTTTTCACGGCATAGGCATTCCCCCCCCCCCTGCTCCTTGCTGTCCTGCAGCACAGGGGGGTTACAAATCCTATCCGGGGCCTCGCCTTTCGGCGAGTTCAACAAAAGTCCCGGGGCCGCCCCCCCCGGGCAAGAAGACCGAAGAATGGAAGAAGATAGTGCTAGTGATATTGTCGGGTTCCTCCGGGATAGGTACCCGTCAATTAGGGCCGAGTACCTAGAGTTTAGGGCTGCCCGTGGCAATCCCTCCCCCCCCGCGTCCGTCGCCGCGTACTTCAAACGTACCTCGGAGGCACGCGCCGCGCCCCCCGCCGCCGTAACACATTCGAGCGCACGTTCCGACGATGCGGCTCACATAGCGCCTAACGCTACCCCCACCCCCACGCCCGCGTCGTTTACGTCATCGCGCGCTTCGTCCGTCGCGACCTCGATCGTTTCGAGTTCAGGCTCCGATACCGAATCGGAGATGGATTTCGAATCCGCGTCAAGCCCTCAGCCTGGAACTTCGGATGGGTTCCAAACCGTAACGCGCGGCAAAAAGCGTACTCGCGCCGTGGAGTCCCGGAGCTCCACGACGAAACAGACTAAATCCGCGACCGCCTCCCGCCCGCAGGTAGTCGTGACACCGGAGTCGGACTCCGCTCGCCGCGTAACCCCGCCGCCGCGTCCCAAGCCCGCGCCCGCTCCTAAAGTAGCTGCCCCGCCCCCGCTGATACTTCAAGAGAAGACAGCGTGGAATCGCGTGTCCCAGGCCCTTCAGGCCAATAAAATTAATTACACCCATGCGCGTAACGTCGCGCATGGGATCCAGATAAAGGTCGCAACGCCGGGCGACCATAGGGCCCTCTCTTCATACCTCCGAAAGGAGAACATAGGTTTTCACACCTATGCTCTTCAGGAGGACCGCGAGCTCCGCGTAGTGATACGCGGAGTCCCCAAGGAGTTAGATATTGATTACATAAAGGAGGATCTGACCGCTCAGTCCCTCCCGTTAGTTAGCGTGCACCGGATGCACAGTGGGCGGGGCAAGCAGCCCTATAATATGATCCTCGTCGCGTTGGAGCCAACCCCGGAGGCAAAAAAGAAAATCTCATGCCTCTCGACAGTTTGCGGCCTATCCGGGTCTCCATCGAAGCCCCCCATAAACGTGGCACTCCCGGGCAGTGCTACAGATGCCAGCTTTACGGCCACTCGGCTCGTAATTGCCACGCGCGCCCCCGCTGCGTAAAGTGCCTCGGCGACCACGCCACATTAGATTGCTCGCATGTTAGGGAAACCGCGACCGAACCTCCAAGCTGTGTCCTATGCCTTAAGCAAGGGCACCCCGCGAACTACCGTGGATGTCCTAGAGCTCCGCGAAAACGTCCAACCCACCCGGCTCCGCGAACCGTCGGCCCAAAGACTTCGGCACCTTCAGTGCCGAAACCCGCCTTCGTGCCGGCTGCAGTTCCCACGGTCTCGGCGTGGAAAAAACCGCTGCCGTATACGAAGGCGGGAACGGAAACCGCACCCCCGCCCCCGCTCGTGACACGCCCCGCACCCCAGCCCCTGCTCGCACCTCGCCCCGCGCCCGCTTTCCGTCCCCCGCAACCCTCTGCCGTCAACGACTTCGCGCTCGTGCGCGACTTCGTCACCGCGGTGAACTTCGACCGTCTGCGATCGTTCGCTGACGCTATCCGTAGGTCGGTAACCCCCGAACAGCGGCTCGCGGCCGCGTTCGATCACATGGACGTTTACGAGTCCGTGTCGCGTACGTTATAAAATCTTTACCGGTAATCAATGGCGCAAAAAGGTAGAGAAAAACCGTATTCCCTTACGTTAGCATTCTACAATGCTAACGGACTCGCGCGGCAACGCGATCAAATTTTCGAATTCCTCCGCGACAATCTTATAGATATCTTGTTAGTGCAGGAGACCTGTCTGAAGCCCTCGCGTCGCGACCCGAAAGTCGCGAACTACGTCATGGTTAGGAATGACAGACTCACCGCCTCCAAAGGCGGGACTGCCATTTACTATAGACGGGCCCTGCACGTTGTCCCTCTCGATACTCCCTCGCTCTTACATATCGAGGCGTCAGTGTGCCGTATCTCGCTGACGGGACACCAGCCGATCGTCATCGCATCCGTTTATCTCCACCCGGACAAGCCCCTCCTGAGCAGTGACATCGAGTCACTGTTCGGCATGGGAGACTCCGTCATCCTGGCAGGCGATTTAAATTGCCACCACACTAGGTGGAACTGCCATCGTACAAACGTTAACGGTAGGCGTCTCGACGCGTTTATAGACGACCTCACCTTTGAAATAGTCGGTCCCCCAACTCCAACATGTTATCCGTATAACATCGCGCTCCGTCCGAGCACTATAGACCTGGCATTGCTTAGGAACGTAACTCTGCGCTTGCGTTCCATCGAAGCAATGTCAGAGCTCGACTCAGACCACCGACCTGTCGTTATGCAGCTCGGTCGCCCTCACAACCCAGTCACTGTTACGAGGACCATGGTGGATTGGAATAAGCTGGGCACGTGCCTAGCCGACGCCGCTCCGCCAATCCTCCCTTGCGGCCCGGATTCGAATCCATCCCCCGAGGACACCGTCGAATCCATAAACATCATTACCGATCACATCTCTTCCGCGATCATTAGATCTTCAAAAGAAGTCGATGTGGAGGACAGCTTCCACCGCATCAGACTGTACCCCGATCTTAGGAATCTTTTAAGAGTTAGGAACGCGGCAATCCGGGCCTACGATCGTCTTCCCACGCATTCAAACCGGATTCAGATGCGTCGTCTACAACGCGAAGTCCACTCCCGCTTAAGCGACGCGCGTAACGATAATTGGCATAGTTATCTAGAACAACTCGCGCCCTCCCACCAAGCATACTGGCGACTAGCTAGGACTCTCAAATCCGAAACTACCGTTACTATGCCTCCCCTCATACGCCCTTCAGGCCAACCACCGGCATTCGATGACGATGACAAGGCTGAGCTGCTGGCCGATGCACTGCAAGAGCAGTGCACCACCAGCACTCAACACGCGGACCCCGAACACACCGAGTTAGTCGACAGGGAGGTCGAGCGCAGAGCTTCCCTGCCGCCCTCGGACGCGTTACCCCCCATTACCACTGACGAAGTTAGAGACGCGATCCACAACCTCCAACCTAGGAAGGCACCCAGCTCCGACGGCATCCACAACCGCGCGCTAAAACTCTTGCCAGTCCAACTGATAGCAATGTTGGCTACAATTCTAAATGCCGCTATGACGCACTGCATCTTTCCCGCGGTGTGGAAAGAAGCGGACGTTATCGGTATACATAAGCCGGGCAAACCGACAAACGAAACTTCTAGTTACCGTCAGATTAGTCTCCTCTCGACGATAGGAAAAATTTACGAACGGCTCCTTAGGAAACGCCTCTGGGATTTTGTTACCGCGAACAAAATTCTCATAGACGAACAGTTCGGATTCCGCTCTAAACACTCGTGCGTACAACAAGTGCACCGCCTCACGGAGCACATTCTGATAGGACTAAATAGGCGTAAACAAATCCCGACCGGCGCCCTCTTCTTCGACATCGTGAAGGCGTTCGACAAAGTCTGGCACAACGGTTTAATTTATAAACTGTACATGGGAGTGCCAGACAGACTCGTGCTCATCATACGAGACTTCTTGTCGAACCGTTCGTTTCGATATCGAGTAGAGGGAACTCGTTCTCGTCCCCGTCAACTGACCGCCGGAGTCCCGCAAGGCTCCGCGCTCTCCCCGTTATTATTTAGTTTGTATATCAATGATATACCCCGGTCTCCGGAGACCCATCTAGCGCTCTTCGCCGATGACACGGCTATCTACTACTCGTGTAGGAAGATGTCGCTGCTTCATCGGCGACTCCAGATCGCAGTAGCCACCATGGGACAGTGGTTCCGGAAGTGGCGAATAGACATCAACCCCACGAAAAGCGCAGCGGTGCTCTTCAAAAGGGGTCGCCCTCCGAACATCACTTCGAGCATCCCACTCCGTAGTAGGCGCGCAAACACCTCCGCCGTTAGTCCCATCGCTCTCTTTGGCCAGCCCATACCGTGGGTCTCGAAGGTCAAATATCTAGGCGTCACCCTCGACAGAGGGATGACATTCCGTCCCCATATAAAAACGGTACGCGACCGCGCCGCGTTTATTCTAGGACGACTCTATCCAATGGTTTGTAGTCGAAGCAAACTGTCCCTCCGTAATAAGGTAACTCTCTACAAAACTTGTATACGCCCCGTCATGACGTATGCAAGCGTAGTGTTCGCTCACGCAGCCCGCACCCACTTGAAATCCCTTCAGGTTATTCAATCACGATTCTGCAGGATAGCCGTCGGAGCGCCTTGGTTCCTTAGGAATGTGGATCTCCACGACGACCTGGAGCTCGACTCTTTTAGTAAGTATCTACAGTCGGCATCGCTGCGCCATTTTGAGAAGGCGGCACGACATGAGAACCCTCTCATCGTAGCCGCTGGAAATTACATACCCGACCCAGTAGACCGAATGGTAAACCGTCGACGTCGCCCAAAGCACGTCATTACGGATCCTCCTGATCCATTAACGGTGCTTTTAGGCACCACAAGCACCAGTCACCGTCCTCGTCGAACCCGTCGCTTGCGACGAAGGGCTCGACGAGCGAACTAACCCATAGACACAGCCCACTGAGTTTCTCGCCGGATCTTCTCAGTGGGTCGCGTTTCCGATCCGGTGGTAGATTCTGCGAAGCACTGCTCTTGCTAGGGTCAGTGTTAGCAACTCTCCGGTTGAGCCCCGCGAGCTCACCTACTAACGTTAGGGTGAAGCTGAAATAGCCTCTCAAGGCTATCAGCACAGGTAGGAAAAAAAAAAAAATCTCTATAGACTCCAAAACTTCTGTATCCATTTCGAGGATATTTCGAGGAAATACTCAGGTTGACATAACGAGTGGTCGTGTGAATTTTGGCAGCGATTCGGTCATAATTAAATCGAAGATCGGTCAGCAAAACGAGCTGGGTTTAACTCCTCCTTCCGTCGATAATCCTCAATCCTGAGGGTTGTGGCCTCATGATACTTTCATGGGAAAATACACATAATAGGGTCCCGCGTCCTCCCACGGCATTGCTTTTGGAAGAGGTTTAGTTCTTGGAGGACGCTGAAACCTTATTTGGGTCCGGCCGAAATTTGACGTTGACTTTTTTACGATGGAAAGGTCGAACTCCAACTCAGCCCTCCTCTTTTCTCATCCGGGCTTGGGACCGGCATGGGCAGAGCTAGAGCAAACTAGTGTTTAATTAGAAGTAGTCACGCGTTCCGGTATGAAGCATGGGAAGTCAGTTATACTTTTTTTTTATTGCTTAGATGGATGGACTAGCTCACAGCCCACCTGGTGTTAAGTGGTTATTAGAGCCCATAGACATCTACGACATAAATGCGCCACCCACCTTGAGATATAAGTTCTAAGGTACAGTTACAACGGCTGCCCCAGTACATTTACAACGGCTGCCCCACCCTTCAAACCGAAATGCATTACTACTTCACGGTAGAAATAGGCGGGGTAGTGGTACCTACACGTGCGGACTCACAAGAGATCCTAGCACTAGTAAAACAACTTCAGTTTCATGGATGGCGGTATTTACGTTGTGATGTTTAACGATAACCACTTATCAGAAGGTAATTTGTACGCCTATTCTCCATTAAGAGCAAAAAAAACACTCGATTTAATTGACTAAGAAATCAAAAACAATCTCTTAAAATAAGTAACAGTGTCCATCTACTACTGAAACCTCATAATTATATTCGTCGTTACAGAATATTTCCCTGGAAAAAATATAGGGCGTTAACGAAGCTGCCAGCGTGTGTACAATTAACAATTTCGAACGTACCCATAAAAAAACTGCAAACACAATTACTTCCGAGCGAATGTTGTTCAAATTAAAATTGTTACATAAGAAAAAAATATGCGTTACAGTTAAATCATAATAACGTGAAAATACAGTATATAAACATTTTTTTAAATGGAAATGGGACTTAATGCGCTTCTTTTTGTCTGTAGTTTTTTTTTCTCCACTGAATGCAAATTAAAGTGCCAGTTTCTTCGCGACAATACAACAAAATAAATGTCAGCACAATGAGTTTCATTAAGTTATGTGACAGGAGTAATTTTAATTTAACTCAAAATGTCAGGAATGCTTTTAACGCTGGGTCTATTTTTAGACTAAATGGAGAATAAAACAAACGCCTCGAATTGAAAACCTCCTTTAGCTTTAATTTCATTGGTTAAGTTAAAAAGCTTTCAGCGCATCATGTGTGGCTCATCAAGAAGCTACTGAAGTCCACCATGCCTCCACCAGTCGAATTCTATATTGTATGAAGATAACACTCCTCTTCCAACCAGAATAAATATCAGCAGAAAAGGCTAGAGAGCATACTTCGCATCGTATCTTGTAAATCGGCTTAAAAAACTTCTGAAGTAGTCAATGACATTGAAACTTAATTGCGAAACCCGATAATGTCTCAAACGTTAATGATCTGATCGAAAGTAATTTAATTAATTGACTCGAAAGTCGAGGTGTCTGAATGAAAAGATAAAAAGTGGTCGCCCTTAATTTTCTTTATGTTACGACTTAATAACAATGAGACTGCAGAATCTATATTTCAATAATTTTTTTATTGCTTAGATGAGTGGACGAGCTCACAGCCCACCTGGTGTTAAGCGGCTACTGGAGCCCATAGACATCTACAACGTAAATGCGCCACCCACATTGAGATATAAGTTCTAAGGTCTCAGTATAGTTACAACGGTTACCCCACCCTTCAAACCGAAACGCATTACTGCTTCACGGCAGAAATAGGCAGGGTGGTGGTACCTACCCGCGCGGACTCACAAGAGGTACAGTAAAAAGATTCCCATCTAACGAGATTTGAAAAGACGAATCTTCATCTGTAGGGAACGGCTTGGTTTCGCCCTAGCCATTGTTGATGTCGATGAGACAGGGGACAATACGCTAATTTTTCGTTATTGATTTAAATTTTCTTGGAATACAGTACAGTTATACAGTTATTTTAAACATAAACTTTTTACCTTTCTTTGGCTGCTTTAATCATGGTGACGAAATCGAAGTAGTACTATATATTATCTACCTTATTATGTAATTAAAAGGCTATCTCGTTCTTAATATAGCGGAGAAATTTGACACTACTCGTAATGGGTATTTTACTAAACAACGAAGAATACGCGTACAAGACGGAAGAAAATAATTTCATTGTTCGCAAAAGTTTTATAATGGCCTCAAGCAGGCCTCAAGCAAATCAGTTCCGTGACAAAAAAAAACGGTTATCCGATCTGTATTTTATTGGGAATTGCCGTTCCGCCGCGTTATGGATCCCCCGCTGTGTCAAGTGATTAACTTGAGGACATGAATAAGTTTGTATCGGGAACGCTCCTCGCGGGGCAACTTTCCCCGTACATAAATTATCGCGGAACAAGACGCTTCAGAATTTATGAGACTCGCGTACAGTACGGCCATGTTTAGCTACCAATAACTCAATAATCCCATAAGAATTGGTGACAATTGACAGCCAAAAATATTCGCGAGCTAGCATGTTTATTGGATTTATTAATACTTTTACGGTCGGGTAATAGAACTTAATACAATACCATTGACTTATGGTTATCCTGTCAGAATTTGGTAGGGAGGAGCGTATGCGCGAGGCAATGTCGCGGGTATGCGATGCCGCAATGCCTCGCGTCAGAACTCTTGCTCCTAAGCGCCGCGTATACTGGTGGACTGATGAGATCGCCAGCCTACGCCAGTCCTGCAACGTCAGTCGACGTGCGTACCAACGAAGCCGACGTCGAAGGACGCATCGTGACCCTGAGGAGGAGGACCGCCTTTATGAGGTGTACAGGACGGAGGTGAGGGCCCTTTGCACAGCCATCAGAGAGGCGAAGGAAACCGCTTGGAATGATCTGCTCGCCTCGCTTGATCGTGATCCGTGGGGGCGGCCCTACAGGCTAGCGCGCAATGCGCTTCGCCCATGGGCTCCCCCTACGACCAGCACACTGCCGCCCGAGACATTGCACCGGGTGGTCGGGGGTCTATTTCCGGACTCATCCCGAACGGCCTTCATCCCCCCTGTAGTGGCAACGGCGCAGGTCGCTGACGGCGGAGAGCTGGAAGGTGTGTCCCAGGCGGAATTTGAGGCGGCAGTGGCGAGGATGCGCGTGAAGCGTACAGCACCAGGCCCCGACGGCCTGTCGAGTCGAGCATGGGCTCTCGCTTTAACTGAGGATGGTTTGGGACCTGCACTTCGAAGGCTGTTTAGCAGGTGCCTCCGCGAGGGCAGGTTCCCGGAGCCGTGGCGCACGGGCCGGCTGGTGCTTATCCCGAAGGACGGTCGCCCTAGAGACGAGCCCTCCGGGTATCGCCCGATAGTAGTGTTGGACGAGGTCGGTAAGCTCCTTGAGCGTGTGGTTGCCGGGCGTCTTGTTCAGCACCTGGAGAACATTGGGCCGGATCTCGCGTCCAACCAATATGGCTTCCGGAGAGGTCGGTCGACCGTGGACGCGGTCTTACGGGTCCGCGATCTTTCCGACCAGGCGTGCTCTGGGGGAGGTGTACTGTTGGCTGTATCGATTGATATTGCCAACGCTTTCAACACGATCCCCTGGAGCACGATCGTGGAGTCATTACGGTTTCACCGCGTCCCCACCGGTCTCCGTAATTTAATTGAGGATTATCTCTCAGGGCGGGCGGTGACCTTCCCCGAGCGGAATGGGTGGGGACGAAAAACAGTGTCGCGTGGGGTTCCACAAGGGTCGGTACTGGGTCCACTCCTTTGAAATATAGGCTTTGACTGGGTCCTCCGCGGGGCTAACCTGCCTGGCGTCGAAGTGGTTTGCTACGCTGACGACACGCTGGTGACGGCTCGCGGAGACGACTACCGGTCAGCAGCCGTCCTGGTTGTGGCTGCAGTGGCAACTGTGGTAAGACGAATAAAGAGACTCGGCCTCGAGGTGGCCCTCCAAAAATCCGAAGCAGTGTGCTTCCACTCAGCTCGGAAAGGGCCACCTCAAGGCGCGAATCTCGTAGTCGGGGGTGTCACCATTGCTGTCCAGCCGAAGCTCAAGTATTTGGGCCTCGTGCTGGACAGCAAATGGAGATTCGACCACCATTTTAAAGCGCTGGTTCCGAGGCTCATGGGGGCGGCAGGTGCGCTGACCCGTCTTCTTCCCAACGTCGGAGGATGCAGCGCCGGTACTCGGCGACTGTACCTTGGGGTGGTGCGCAGTATGGCCCTGTACGGTGCTCCCGTGTGGTCGCCCGCACTCTCCGCGAGAAACGCGGCTCTGCTGCATAGAGCTCAGCGGGCGCTTGCGGTGAGGGTCATCAGGGGGTACCGCACCATCTCTCAAGATGTGGCCTGCGCTCTCGCCGGATCCCTACCCTGGGACCTCGAGGCCGAAATCTTGGCTGCGGTATATCGGCGTAAGGCGCAGGCCTTGAGTCGGGGGCGGTCGCCCGGCCCGTCGGCTGTCGGTCGGTGGAAGCGTGCTGCGCGTCATGTAGCATACGCTAAGTGGAGAGAGCGATTGCTGAAAGAACTTGGCCAAACTTCGGCCACCCGCCGGCGCACCCTCGGGGCCCTGGTGCCCGTGCTGGAGGCATGGTCGGATCGGCGTCACGGCGTACTCTCCTTTCACCTTGCGCAGGTCCTCTCGGGACATGGCTGTTTCGGGAGGTACCTGTGGAAGGTCTGCAGGAGAGAGCCACACCCGGGCTGCCACCAGTGCGGGCACCCGGACGATGACGCGCAGCACGCGCTCGAAACGTGCCCGCGTTGGGAGCACTCGCGGCGAGATCTCGTCGCGATGCTGGGGAGAAACCTCTCCCTGCGGGCTGTCGTCGCCCGCATGTTAGAGGATCAGGGCTCGTGGGAGGCCATGGCCAGGTTTTGTGACCTGGTAATGGCGTCCCGTGAGGCTGAGGAGCGTGAAAGGGAGTGGGATCCCTCTTCAGCACCTCAGCGCAGAAGGCGGGATGGCCGGCGCGGGCGTGAAGCTCCCGCTCAGCCCCCGTAGGGACTATCAGGTGGCGGGTGCGGGGGCGCCCGGTACTCGACTGTCGGTCCGGTGGTGGGGCGGTGCAAGGTGGCTCATGTGCGCCGCCCACGGTGTATCTCCCGAAATGACGTCCTTCGGGATTTTCCCGGAGATGAAATCCCATCTTATCATCAGGACGGGTACCGGCGAAGGCAGACTTTCGGCGCGCACTGCGGTACCGTATGTCTGGTGTAGCCGGTGTGGTGGAGCTCGATGGGGTTTAGTCGGTAGTCGTTCTGCGGGGCAAGTGCTTCGCGCGCCTTTTTCAAGGCGTAGTCTCTTGCGAGGAATTCGGGGAGGTGGAGGACCTTCTCGTCCCCCTCTTCCTCTCAGGAGGCGCCGGAGTCCGACATAACCCGGTTCGTTACCCCTCCGGACCGGGTATCCGTAAATGGATTCCCCAGCGTTAAAAAAAAAAAAAAAAAAAGGGACGTTTTGGACAGACAACAAGTACTTTTACCATTAGCCTACGCATGTTATATTATATATATTGTTGCATTCCTAAAACCCTCTTGGAGTTATCAATGTTGCTTTCTATAAGCTAAATCGTGAATTTGAATTAAGGTTTTTTCTCAAACAGAGACGAATCTGAAATAGTCCTCTGAATATTTTCTTTGACGTTCTTCATCAATCCAACTTTGATTGTTAAGAGGCTATCAGAGAATATGGCCCTAAGAATAGAAAAGTATTTCATGATAGGATCTTTTATCGTCTATGCTGGCCGACTCTGGAATTTCGGCTCTAATTTTTTTATGATCCATTCCATTTTAAGATTATCTAAAAGAAACCGCTATAGTATAATAGGAGTAGGGGAAAGTGGGGGAAACGCGAACGCTGGGTAATGCCGAATTCAATGGTTCTAATATGTTAGAAAGATATATCCTAATTTTATTTGCCGCCAATTCGGAGATCACGCCACCACTGATACCAGTCAATAACACGGGAGACGCGGACGCACGTACTTAAAAAGGTATGCATTTTTCAATATTTTGTATGTTTTAGATGTAATTTTTTGGTAAATTCAAGTTGATGTAACTTTATTTCTATCTACTATAATAATTCAGCTTTTACATAGTGGAATAATCACATATTACTCAGCTAAATAATAATGATGTAGTAGGCAAAATAAATTTAACCAAAATTGTTTTTTGACCTTTAATTATTTTCGATCCCGCGGGGTAAAGACGAACACTCCATGTCGGGCAATCTCGAACATTCGCCGTTACCCCACTCCCGTTTGTTGGTACCCCGTTCAACTTTTTTTTAAATATTATTACAGATGCCTTGTACTTACAAAAGAAAGACCGAACTGAAGTATAGTTTAGAAGATCTCAAAAAGGCTATAGACGATGTTAAAATCAAAAAACTCTCCCTGCGTAAACATATAATGTTTCAAAAACCACTAATTTTGACCATCTAATGAAAGAAGTGTTAATAAAGCCATGGTCTGGATGAAAACCTTTATTTACAGACAATCAGGAAACGTAAGAAATCAAGAAGAAAACGGAAAGATGGCAAAAAGGAACCCAAATAAAAAGACTGAAATGTAATGAGAGAACACCTTCAAGCAAGAAGTATGAAAGATTATTAAAGAATTTGAACAATATAAAAAAATACTTTAGTGACTCTAGACAAAATACGAAAAAAAAAAGAAAAAGGCGAAAAAGAAAATAAAGACTACTTTTGTATTTTTTGTAGAGATAAATATATTGATCCTCCCGCTGAAGACTAGATTGTGTGCTATGTGTGCAAAAGATGGGCTCACGAGAGTTGTACTGACGGACAGTCAACATCGTTGGGTTTTAAATGTGGTGTGATCTATGTCGTTAATAATGTTAGTTCGTAATCACCCCACTTGGTGTTCGTATTTACCCGACTGATGTCGGGCAAAGCCGAACACTAAGGGTTTTGTTTTTCTTTCATATTTTTGCAATTTATTAAAAAAATATAAATGATGATTAGTGAATAAGTTAGACAGATAAGTAAACTTTATAATAAAAAAAATTAAAAAATCTGTGATTAAATTCCATTGTTTTATTTAAGGTTTCCCTTAGGTGTTCGTATATCCCCCACTTTCCCCTAATTGATATAATATAAATTGATATAATATGATATATATAAAAAAATGTAACAAGAATTTACTATCGATTTAAATGATGTATTAAATTGTTGTTATTGCTAAAGGAAACAAAGAACGGTCTAAATTGAAGGCAAAAAATTGTCGAAGTCATCAGTTAGCCCAGAAATATTACAATTTTATTTGTATTCCCACATCACAGATATCTACTTAGTCTGGCCATAAATACTGTTACAATTAAAAATAAACAAAATATTACATTTGAATTTGGAATCTGTCATTTTTATATGATTGCTCATTGAGATTTCTCATTTTAGCGCCAATACATTGTACAATATTTTGCGTTATTAAAATGGAGTGGGGTGATAAAGAGAACCGAATCGCTGTGATTGCATTACACAAAGTAGGTATGGAGCCAAATGCAATTTTTAAAACTCTCCATACGCTTGGTATTAGTAAAATGTTTGTGTACCGGGCTATTAATAGGTGCAATGAGACCTCCTCTGTTTATGACAGAAAAAGACCTGGCCGTCCACGTAGTGTTCGTACGAAAAAGGTGGTCAAAGCAGTAAGGGAAAGAATTCGAAGAAATCCTGTCCGAAAGCAAAAGAGTTTATCTCTGGAGATGAAGATAGTACTTAGAACCATGTCGCGTATTTTAAGATGACTTAGGACTTGCAGCCTATAAGAGACGTACTGGTCATTTCTGAACTGATAATTTAAAAGAGAATAGGGTGGTAAAATCGAAACAACTACTGAAGCGGTACGCAAAGGGAGGTCATAGAGAAATTTTGTTTACGGATGAGAATTTTTTTACAATTGAGCAACATTTTAACAAACAAAATGACTTGCTTGGTGGGGTATTAGCTATGAAGGAGTGACTGAGTCATGCTTTTGTGAAAAAGGTATCAAAACATCGGCACAAGTGTATCAAGATACCATTCTTGAGAAGGTAGTGAAGCCCCTTAACAACACCATGTTCAATAATCAAGAATGGTCCTTCCAGCAAGACTCGGCGCCAGGTCATAAAGCTCGGTCTACGCAGTCTTTGTTGGAAAAGAACGTTTCGGACTTCATCAAAGCTGAAGACTGGCCGTCGTCTAGTCCCGATCTTAATCCACTGGATCATGATTTATGGTCAGTTTTAGAGAGTACGGCTTGCTCTAAACGCCATGATAATTTGGAGTCCTTAAAACAATCCGTACGATTGGCAGTGAAAATTTTTCCCATGGAAAGAGATAACTGGCCCATGGAAAGTGAAACCACTTCGAATAAGCTTTTTATACTTTAAATTGTTTTATATTTATCTATTAAACTAACACACTGTAAAAGTAATAAATGTTATTTGCAATAGTTTTTTTTTATTTTTTTATTGTAACAGTATTTAGACTAAGTATACTAATATTATAAAGAGGAAAGATTTGTTTGTTTGTTTGTTTGTTTGTATTGAATAGGCTCCGAAACTACTGAACCGATTTGAAAAATTCTTTTACAGTTTGAAAGCTACACTTTTCACGAGTGAAATAGGCTATTAATCTATTTTAAAAAAACAAGGATCCTTAATAAAACTCCAATAATGTAACCCAAGATGTAAAAAAAATACCTAAAATATTCTTTACATCGCATGCCCTGCAAAAACTATTGATGATAAAATAAAATAATGTATACAGAGACAGACAGCATATGTCTAGCTATTATAATTATGCCGCAATAAGTATTCTTTTATTTTAAAAAGTAAAATAACGTCAAATTGTTTTATTAAATTTTTGTTAAAGACCCGAGTGGAGCCGGAGCGGGCCGCTAGTGTGAAATAAATGAATACCGCATTATTTTAAGTATGCACAATTACTGGTTGGAGAGCTTATTGGGAGCATGTATAGGTAACGTCATCATGACCATATTGCCGCGAGGAAGTATTGCGGTCCGGTCTCGATATGAGTAATAATGGTTTTAACATATTGTACATGCGCTCCAGTAATCTGTGAACATGGACAAGAATAAGTAATACATAGACATTAAAAAACATAATGGTAAACATATGCTCAATTTTCTTTAATCGCTTAGATGGGTGGACGAGATCACAACCCGCCTGGCGTCAAATGGTTACCGGAGCCTATAAACATCAACAATGTAAATGCCGCGACGCACCTTCGGACATGAAAAATTATAAGTCCCAGTTATATAGTTTAACTGCTGTCCCACCTTTCAAACCGAAACGCATTACTGCTTTAAAGCAGCAATAGGCAGGATGATGATACCTACCCGTACATTTCATTACACGATGTTGTTCCTTCAGCGTGGTAGTAATTTGTGAATGTGTGTCGAGTTCATTAGAAAAATTCGAACACCGTTGCATCGCTAGATACGAATGCATCGGACTTCTTAATTGAGGCCGTCAGCGCAAAAATTGTCTAAGCTTACCATAGTTAGTATGGAGGTTCGAATTTACCTTTACAATATATCGTAAGCAAAAAATACGCGCTAAAATGATGCTTACGAAGTCATCTGATTCTGTTGTCTATGTATTGAAACTAGGGATAGGCCGATATTGCATCAAAATTTATTATGTTTTAAATAAATTGCAATACATAAACATGCATATGAATTGTGGGTTTGGCCACTTTTGCGCTAACGGCCTCAATTATCCTGTAGACCACGACGACTTCACTGACATTTGACATCGACAAACTTTTTACATAATACTTTTACTTGTTTACTTAGTAAAATTATTTGTATTAATAACATAAGAGCGAGCATCGAAATCGTTTCAACTTTGACTATCGCTGCACGAAACACGATTACAACGATCCTCAACTTCTAAAAGTCGCAAACTTGCCAAATGCGAAGGAAACCCTGAACTGTCATTCTTAAAGTTAAACAGTATGAAGATAACAAAGCGGCATCAATTTTGAATTCTTTTTCCTATTACGCCATTTAGGTATTCACTGCCCAGATGATTTTATAAGAGACTAGCTGACACGGCAGATTTCGTAATGCCTCAGTCGATAAATGAAAGACCTAAACCTTTGTATAAAATAAACTTAAAACAAAGAAAGGAATCCGTCCAACATTAAAGGGAAAACAAAATTGTTATTTTTATTTAATTCCGAGCATTTTCATAGTTATCTACCTTTTAAATCTTCTCTCCTCCTCCTTGCGTCGGTTTCCTCATTACTGAGGGTCGTGGTCATGGCCTTGAAACAGATTGTTTTTTATAGTGCACCGCCATCTGTTCCTATCTGCAGCTGAGTGCAGAGCATCGTGCACTGTGGTATCCAGGGCTGCACGAATCTGGTCCGTCCAACGGGTCGGGTTCCTGCCTCTTAGTCGCTTGCCCTCGACCTTTCCAGTGACCATCAATTTCTCTAAGTTGTCACTGTATTTCCTTGCGATGTGGCCAAAGTATCTAAGTAAATCTTCTCTAGACTTCCAAAAATAATTCAAGACCAAAATTAGACAATTATACAATAATAACAACAACAAATTAGACAATAATTCAAGACCAAAATTTTTTCAAAAGTGCTGTTTTATTTTAAAAGTTATTATTAACTAGCTAGTAAATAAAGAAATAATCATTCATAAAAAGTATTTTGTTTACCCGCACATACCTACATTATATGAAAAGAATATATCGGCAAAGCCTAATCTGGGGACCGCTGATAATACATTATTTAATAATATACATACATATTTGATTCAAATATGACATCTCAATCTGTAAGATTGGATATTGGAAATTCTCACCTTTGATACATTAAATATTTGAAATTGCAATGTTTTCTTTGAATGTGCTTTGATATATATTTTGCCATTATTTTTAATAATTTAGATTTCTTCATATATTTGATTTAAAAAGTATTGCCTAGAATACGAGAGCAAGAAAAAAAAAGCTGCACACGGCAAATGAAGAACCTTTTTTTTTAAATAGATACGATTTTTCGATCGAGATATTCTATTAGATACAAATTTTACATCTGATAACGAGTCGACTACGCTGAATAACACCAAACACACATATTTTGTTATTATAAGTAATAAATAAACAATTTTCCACATCATAAATCGCGTGTAACAACAAGAAAACTGCAAATTTATGCAGATTCAGTTGCGAAACCGTGACTACCAGGGACCGATGCCCCACGATAACGCCGTATCCAATGTATTTATGTAAATATTACTACATTATGTATATTAAACCGAGATTTTTCTATTACAATTCATGTATGGTAAGACAGAAAATGGCATGCCTTACTTTATAAGATTTGTGGTAGGACAGCACGAATATATGTATAACGATATATGATTGTGCTATGTCAGGAGAATATAAGTCAAGTACACATTTAGAAGCAATGGAGGCTTCTAGAAAAAATATAGTGTAATTTGCTGGTCATACGATTTTTTCTAGAATTTTTGCCATATAAAATTTATATTTCGTATGTATTCTGGCCTTCCGACTCTCAATGGATTTGTCCTTTGCATTGGGTAAGACGTTTTGGTCATTTAATTAAATCAAAACATTTGTTTTTATTTGCGTAATGACTGGCTGGATGGTGAATTATACACCCGCATAAGTATGTACTTACCATTACCGTATCTATTTCGGTCGGGAACAAATGATGCATTTCAATTATGGAGGGACAACTGTTATTCAATACAATTGAAACTTAGACCCCCAACTCTCAAAGTGGTTTTGCGTTGGGATGTCTATGAAGCTCCGGTGTCTACGTAACATCACATGGGTCGTGACCGCTTTAAACAATCTAAGCAATAGAGAGAAAAGAAAAAAGTAGTCTTGCTTTCCGCTCTTAAGTAGTCTCGCCTTCTGGTTTTCAAGGGTAGGAAAGCTGTTACATAATAAATTGAAATTCAAGCCTTTATATTCTGCAATCTTGCATTTAAAGGGTGCATTTCATGAAAAAAAACAAATTTAGTACGTAACGCAGCCCACTAAAATAATTATAATATTAAATTCTGTGTCATGGAAATTCAGTCATCTTTTTAGATATTTTTTTAATTCGAAATTGCTTTATAATAGAATCCATTAAAGCGTTATTCTCTAACAAAACACTATTAAATTGGAATTTAATCCCCCTCGAGGTTTCCCGGAGTGTTTCCATTGATCGAACAAAATTTGACTAATTTTGCAAACCAAACTGTGGCTTTTCTTTTTGAAAATGGTTATTGGCTAAGTCATATATTATTAACGAATTTTATGAAACCACCAGAATTTTATGAAATGTTTTCTTTACTATTAACAATTGAGTTTGGATTGGTCGTATAATTAGTAACTGTGAAGTTATAGTAATGGGCTGGTTGATATTAATGAATTAAGCTTTTATTTAGGTTAATTAAGGTCTCCGCCAACGTCATAAAATATAGACGATGCTGGCGTAGCTACGGGTGGAAGTGAGTGTACGGCACTAAACTATATATTATTACAGTATAAATTTAAAATAAACCGAGCAAAAAAAACAAATATTGAATCCACATCATCATTCCTCCGCAGAACCTACTTGGCGACACTTTTCTGAACTACAAAATTTATTCATGTAAACAGATCGAATTCTCAACGAGATTTTAATAAAAAAAATTCTAATAAAAGTGGTTTAACGCACGTCCATTCTTCGTACTTCAAACACTATGGATAGATCATTGGCAGGGCTCCAGAAACGTCTCGTCTTAAGTATCGACAAAGAATATTAGCACAGTGGAGTAACATTAAAAAATATCGTTATGGCGGTGGTGTGGTTAGATGTTTGATATTCCGATAGTAAAATAGAATATAACGATACGAAAATAAACTTTTAAGTCAGCTTATCAGGAATTTTTTAGGGACTAAAAATAGAAATGATATTGAAGATAAATTGAATTTATAATATGAACGAATGCGAGAGTGGGAATATCATTAGATCGGCCGTAACACCAATTTCGTGATAGATCTAATTACGAACCTATAACCTAATAACAAGAAATAATCGGGGTCTAATCACAAATTCACCAGGCCTAGGATTCGCTGTATGGTGCGCACGAAAGACTGATATATATAATTAAATATACAAATATTAAACAACCAGACAAAGACCAGTCACACTACTATGTGCCCAATATAAGAGTCAAACCCATAACCCATGGCTTGCCAGTGACGGGCGCTAGATTCTACGCCACCGAGCTTTCAAGTAAGACTACTGTTTTAAGCTCTACTTGCCAAATCGTTTCCTTACTGACGACAGCTCTTTATTTGCAAGCATTTACGGTTCTGTTCTCAGATTCAAATTACCATTCATATTATGAATAAGTTTTCCATGTAAAGGTTTTCGCTAAACTAGTGGTCCCCTGGTAGTCGAAATTCGACTACAACTATTGGAAATTATAAGCTTGTACACTATTATAATTCTATTGTCAAGGACTATTAAACTTCTTTAATCACAGATTTCGTCAAGACTATACTTTAGACAAATATTAATAAAGAGAAAACAATATTTAATCTATTCTCAATTTGACAGACTATAACTGACAGACTGCAAAGAAAAGTTTGACAATAAACAAATAGTATGCATGCGTGTGTGTGTCAAATACATGGTAGTGTGTGTAATGTTTTTCTTTATTGATTTAATGTATCTTTTATGCATTATTTTAAAAAAATATTAGCATTGTGCACTTCTTCTCTATAGTATTTATAAGTGTGGAAAATTTCATACTCCTCCGTCCGCGCAATTTTCGTAAAAAGGGATACAAAGTTTTTGCTTCACGTATTAATATATAGATTAGACAAAACTTTCCTGAAAATCAAATGAAATACTTAAATATATAAAACGTGATAAGCCGCAATTTCAATGCAATTGAGACTTCAATCTTATGTCATAGTATTTATAGTGGTATTCACCTTGGCTTCGGTAAAAGTTTAATATCAGATAGACAAATCATCTGCATATCTCAGCTTATATCGTACTGAAGAAACTACTATATAGTTTAATATTTAAGTACGATAGTTTATTTTTTATTATGACTCAAAAGGGGAAAATGTTACGAAATATGTAAATCATTAAGATTCTTTGTAGCTAAAAGCACTAAGGTAAGTACTGTGAATTTAATTTAAAATCTTGAAACGATCTCACAGCGAAACCCCTTGTGAATATTTGTGTTTTTCTTGTAGCGATGCATTAAATACGCTGCCTGCAAGAAGGTTTCGTTATCTCAGTAATGTTGAAGTACGTTCTAAATAAAATTTAAAAGTTTAATAAATTTGCATACTAGAAAACATAAAGAAAATTATTCTTATCTTTTTAAGCATAAAGAAATAAGTTAATCTCTGGTCTTTACTGTTAATAAAGATACAGTTATACCTATAATAGCCTGAAAAAAGCCTCAATAATAATCTAAGCGATATTATGTTCTCATAACCTTTATATTTCCATAAGAGAAACTTCAGCCAGTATGAACAACTATGCTTTAATATTATTTCTAAGAGTACTTCATCACGTTGAAATATTTTAACCGCTACATTTGAAAGATTGTTATTACCATATTTTCATAACATTCACAATTCTACTGTATAGCCGGCTACTAGATTACATTAACTACAAATGGAATATCGTCACCCACCTATAGATATGGCTCTTACTCGAAATGAATACCTCCCTCCCATTCAAAAAAAAAACCTTTGTATGAAAACAATTCAGCTCAAGTTCATGTTTCATATTCAAGCACTTAATTTCCAAAATTCTGTGATTCCCTTCTTATTTTTCAATTTGATCTTCAAGAACTGAGGCTCATGTTCCGTGGGGTCTTAGAAATCGTACTAGTGATTAAGTGAGGTAGCTCAATTCTTTCGTTTTCTTTTATTACATTACTGACAAAGCAACAAAGCATACCATAGGAGCTCTTCAATAGACTAACTGGCACTAACTGCAAACCCTCTAACTACAACTTGACCAACAAGTACCTAATAGTTTAGCGAATCAAGTTACTCATCCTTGGTATGTTATGAGAAATTGTTTTAGACGATCCCTTCTTTTCCTTTTACCATCTCACCGCCAGACGTCATTGCAACAATGCATGGATTATGCCTTTTTTGAAGTACTACTTGGCTTTGAAATTAACTCTCCTCCAGAGTACTGTGACATATTTTTCTTCAAACGAGGTTTGATAAAAGGCATCAGTGGTAGCCCGGAGGCTTTTCCAGTTTCACCAGGACAGGTGGGCGAGCAAACGCTCAGCCAGGAGGGGTGGGATTTTCTAACAGCTGCCCGAGTGCCTCCAAAGGAGACCTCAACTCAAGAGCAACTGCTTCGCCAATAAATCGACTACCGGATCGGAATCACGACCTGCTGAGGAGATACAGCGAGAAACTCAGCAGACTGATGCATGCCTTAGGTTGCACTTCGAACCCTTTGCCGAGTTCGACGAGTAGGGTTACCGGGGTCCCTAAGCTTGCTATTAGTGTTAGAGCTAAAGGCGTCTAATGCAAGAGTTATTGTATCTGATGGATCCGTAAGGACGTGTCTAGGGCGACAACGGTGACTGGCTTCTGCGTGATCAGGATTCGGGGAGTACTCAGCGGCGGCAACGATAAGGCGATTATCATGACGCATAGTCTTGTCGAAGTACCGTTCCAACGCTGACTTCTTGTGATACCCGATTGATTCGAGGCACAAGTCGTCGTATAGGTCAAAGTTCCTCACGAACCGCGGAGCTCCGGCAGCTAACCTGCAAAAGCGGGATTGTAAGATTTGGAGGGTGTCTATGTGTGTGCGAGCCGCGTGAGCGAACACCACACTCGCGTAAGTCATGACGGGACTTACGCAAGCTTTGTACAGTGTCATCTCGTTCCGAAGGAACATTTTACTCTGCTTACAAATCATAGGGTAGAGTCTGCCGAGAATAAGCGCGACACGGTCGCAGACTGAGGTATCAGTAGTAGGAAGCGTCTTGGTTTTACTCCAGATATTATTTATGTCCTTGAGTGACGTTAATAAACTTCCTATGAGACGAATATGGCTCAATTTTTTTTTCTTTTCTTAGATGGTCGGATGAGCTCACGACCAACCTGGTATAAAAGTGGTTATCGGAGTCCATAGTATTCTACAACGTAAATCCCACCACCCATCGAGAGACAAGAATTCTAAGGTCTCAGTTTTTACAGTACAATGGCTTCCCCACCCTTCAAGCCGACACGCATTCAACACGCTTCAAGGCAAAAATAGGCAGGATGGGGGTACCTACCTGTTCGGTCTTATAAGGAGTCCTACTACCAGTAACTGTCTCCAAAACCATTAAAAACTTCTTTATTAATTTAAATGAAACCCAATGTATGATACAACCAATGAAGGCTGCGCGTATTATTACAATTATTTATTCAATACCTACTAACCATCTAAATAAATTAAGGAAGACTTTTAATTTAGTCCAGGGCGGAATAACCTGAATTTTATCCTTTGAGGATCTCAATTTTATCATTTAAATTGGCGTCGCCCAGAGCGAGCGGGGCTCTGCCAAAGGCAGTTGGCGTCAGACGCCACGGAGTACTTCCAGAAACTTCGATTAACGAGTTCCGAAGATTTAGTGGCACTGTAATCGCATAAGAATTACGTCTGTTGAAAGTTTATCGAGTTTTTTCTTTAAAATTTATAGTGCAGTGTGAGTATAGCACGTTGCAATTTTCAAATTTATTTATCAAAATTTACACTCTAACAACCAGTTTGATAAGGATTTAAATCTTTCAAGATTTTAAGAAGATGATTCCTAATATAAAACGCAACATTTTAATTTTACTTAATTACGCTTATGATAAATTATTAGGGGTTACCTCAATAAATTGAAATTCAATCTGAGATTATTTTGTTAACACTATTTGCAATTTTTTACAAGACATAAATCAAACTTAGAAACGAACATAACATGTTATATGCAATCACGTGACATAAGGCACTTCAATATATTTGTACTAGCTCTATCTTAAATAGATTAATAAATATTTGGTCAGTTATTTTTATTCAATAAATGTTGGTTTTGTTTTGACTTGATGACGAGTGCTAATTGTCGCTCTTAATCAACCAGTGGTACGACTAAGGCTCTGCCTACAGCTAAAAATCTATTCAAATCTAAATCTATAGGGCTTTCTCTGGGCTTATTGGTATTAGAAATACCATACAGACTCCGAATATGAAATCGCTTGCTAATCCCGACTAAGAAATATGCTTATTACGATTACTATGAAGCAATAAGGAAATATCTGTGATTTTTTTTGACGTGACAACGTCTTATAATTCGACGAAGCCGGCTGCACGCACGAAAAAACATGACTCATGAGGCGTTCCATTTAAGGCTTGAAGTGCAAGCGAGAGCGCGCAACGAGCGACAAAGAGGCACAATCGGCCTCCGCGTTCGACAGCGTTCGACATCTGTCTCTCTCCTACTTGAGTGAGCGTGGACAGCTGTTATACAATAATACATTTACATGTTTTCGTCAAGTATGAAGTTCAGTGAAAAGTGAATGTGGTGTCAATTGTCCATACAAAATATCTATCAAACAAATAAAATTAAAATTTTCTTTTGAAAAATGAAACCATTCCATCAGTATTTTCTTATCACGTTGTCACGTTCAACTATCGTCAGTAAACCGACTTTACAGACAACCGTTTTTTTTTTACTTGCATAAATTCTGAAAATTACAAAGCTTTGCTCAAAATTTCAACCCAAAATCAAACTTACACAAATCTCGTTCGTCAAAATGTAATTGCATTAATCCGGGTTCCATAGTTCGAAACTTATTTGCTTGACTACAACGGTATTCCCCAAGACAAGATTGCTAATATTACTGTGACAAACTCGTATCTCGGAGGTTTGATCTTTGAAATTAGCTCGCTCTACTAATTAACGTAAAGTTTTCGCACAAACTTTTGGCAACACTATTAACGTCTCAGCGAAAATATTAGAATGTTAAAAGATTAATTAGCTTTTTTGCTGACGCTCCTGAAAGATTATTCACAATTTGAAGTAAATGTTTCACGCATGAAAATATAGTGTAAATCATTATGATTAAATTTTTTTTTTTTTTTTTTTATTGCGTAGATTGTTGGACGAGCTCACAGCCCACCTGATGTTAAGTGGTTACTGGAGCCCATAGACATCTACAACGTAGACGCGCCACCCACCTTGAGATACAAGTTCTAAAATCTCAGTACAGTTACAACGGCTACCCCACCCTTCAAACCGAAACGCATTACTGCTTCACGGCAGAAATAAGCAGGGCGGTGGTACCTATCCGCGCGGACTCACAAGAGGTCCTACCACCAGTAATTACGCAAATTATAATTTTGCGGGTTTGATTTTTATTACACGACGTTATTCCTTCACCGTGGAAGTCCATCGTGAACATTTGTTGAGTACATATTTCATTAGAAAAATTGGTACCCGCCTGCGGGATTCGAACACCGGTGCATCGCTTCAACACGAATGCACCGGACGTCTTATCCTTTAGGCCACGACGACTTTTGTATATCATTTGTATATTATTATATTTGTATATTAGACGTTTGTATATCATGTGTCTTTATTAACTGTACTTTGGGTTTTTTTGAGCTTGAATGGGTAGTGACACACTATATATACAATACAATTGGGATTAGCATTCATGTTTCAAGGTTACGATAATCACGTCATGATACGTTACCGCAACTACTTTATAGCATGTAGACCATGAGCTGGTTTGATCATCACGAGCGTTAATATTAAAAACATTTTGACATTGTAAAAAAAAATATGCAAAATTTCATAAATTTTAATTAAACATAAAAGTAGTTCATGTAAGTTTTGTCACACTTCAAACTTTCGGCCATCTTACTTTAAAAGTAAGTCTTGTATAAGACTTGGTAACAAAATACTTTGGGAGCAACAAAATTACTCCGACGTTCTTGGTGGGCGAGATAGGAATATCCTTAAAGGCGTAGTAAACTCTTCAGAAAGAAATGTATTTACTGTATTATAAGATTCTTTTTCGTTTGTGACAAATTATTGCTAAGTTAATTCAACTAGTTCTCAATAATAGACAGTAATTCTTGCGTAGCCTACGGACTGATTTGAGAAACATGGCAGAATAAACTTATTCAGTATAAATTTATGAAACTAATTCCACCTGCCTACTTATGCCCTGAGCAGAGATCGGTGAAAATACTCAATACGGTTTTTTTCCTGCGAACTGTAATAAATTCGTAAAACCGGGAACCATTTCTAAAAATTAATTTATGTCAAGATATTTCAGTAGATTACATTAACATATAATTACAGGCGAAATATTATTATATAATAATAAATGATATGTAATGGCTACTAAAAAAAACGGTATAAGATAAATAAATAATCAGTCGATTAAGTTAATTACTGAAAAAATTGCAAAACTTTGCCCACAGAATAATAACACACGCAACAAACGTGGTAATTCAGAAATTTCAGTTTATTAGAATGTTTTTTCGACCTTCATTAATAATTTGTAATTACTGAACTAACCTAAACATTATCAAGCAAAAATTAGACGTAAGACTTCACTACGTAAGTTCAAAATCACTTTGACAGGCGCCACATTATTAATTCTTCGGCGTTAAACTTCGAGCCGGGGTGGCTCTGCCTCATTTTGAAGTTAATTAAACGGCCCTCATCGACGTCTTCATTACGGACCGTAACGGCGTGTCGAAACTCACAGATTCACTAAGGTTTCCGCATATCACACTATACCAAACACTTTTTTTTTGTTACTTAATCATTATTTCTAAGTTTTAGCTTATTTATTGGCATGGATAATCCGAGGAGCTCACGCTCTTAACTGTTGCACAACTATGAATGCCTTTATCCCTAATAGCTATGCTCTAAGCCTCTATTGGATTGCAATAATGACTTTTAAGCCAGACCGCATGATTGCTTCGCGGCAGTAATGCTGACAATGATAAGTCAGTCAGTATATAAGACAGACCAGCTGGAAATTTACGGTCATTAAATAAAATTACTGCTACGCAAACAAGTGATGGAAGCGTCAAATTCCGAAGCTCGTATGTTCCACAAGAAGCTCCTGCCCCTAGGGGTTGAATAAAGGGGTTCCCGCAGTCAATAAGACTAACGGCGCCACCCAGAAAACATCCTGCTGACCAACGACAGCAATAGGTCCCGTCTTATCTTTGTGGCGAGGATGCGGCCCTGCTTTGTGAAAACGAGGCAGTACGCGAGCGTGTGCTCCGCCGTGTCCTCGTCGCAGCCACTGAGGTGATGGCACTGCGGCGTGGGGTCTCTCCGTGGGACGAGGTGCAGAGAGTGGTCAAAACAACTAAACAGCCGTGTTCCGTGAGCACTTGCGTTGCCCGTTCTCAAGTCTCACCTTCCGGGCAGAAAGGGGTGGAGGGAATCGCTACCGAAGGGTCGCAATTCGCCATCCGTTCGCTGTTTCGCTTCGAATTTATTCATAGACTTAACTACCTAGCTTAGTTAGTGATTAGTCCTATAAGAATAACTGATTACTGAAAACTAACGATATATCGTCTTTCCCATAGTGCTAGTCGCTTCGATATCCGTTTTCGCAATATGACAACAGACGGCATTACTGATGCCACCATAACACTTCTCAAACGTTCCCGATAGTACTAGTTATTTTCATATTTGTTTTTGCTATTTGACGACCGATGGCGTTAACCTTACCGACATAATAATATTTGTTACTGCAGCACCTAAGAAATTTTAAGGATCAACCTCATCCTTGTAAACTTTGTACTATATTGTTATACACAGACACACGTATTGTAGAATCAGGCTAGCTCGTTACCTCAGTTGGCTAGCGGCGATTCTATTGTTCTCTTGCATTCATAGAATTACAGACTGATTATTCAATGACTATTGTGTGTGTATACATCTATTATATAATTATTAAGGACATATCGGACTGAAGATGATTAAAGTATTATTTTAAATAAATTAGAACGCCTAAGCCATTATAGCACTTTCAGCGCTTTTTTTTTATTTACATCTAATCATCTGTTCAAGCGCGTCTAATAAAACGGATTGTTACTTGTGAGATAATACTGGGCTTTAGATTTACAAGTTTTTAATTTATTGTGTGTATCACTGAGTTTATTTTGACCATGATATTTCAAGTAGTTTTTTTTTTAGTTTTCTATGAATTTATATTTGAATTCGAAGCTTTTTAACTTTCCTTACAATTTTTATAGCTTTTTAAATGCAAAAGCATACCGTTAAATAAAACCGTTAAAATTTTGTGTCAAATTTTGTGTAATACAGTAAAAAAATGGTGGTGTACAAATAAGTAATTTTATTGCGTACAAATAAGTAACTATAGCGAATTAGATGTCACACCACAAAATTAATATCTAATTATGCAGCACTCAGTGCCGTATTTTGACCGTTTCCCTCAGTATAGTAGCCCATTTTATAAAAAAAAGTTAAGTAATTATTAATGACTTTTAACACTATTAAATAAAAAATAAATTTTGTTTTGATTATGTTCGAATTTTGATCATTGCGGGAGCACTACCTTTTTGAAAAAAAAGCACTTATTTCATTTAAAGGGATTTAGAACATTTTTATAATGATCTTTAAACAGTCAACATGTACTAATTCTGTAGTTTTTTAACTGCTACTGTAAGTTCGTTTCCCACACTGGCAAACGGCACATCATTTCCCAGTCCGAAGGCTTTTCAGAATAAGGTAAACCTTTAGTAGCTCTCCGGTTTCCAAAGAACGTTTTACGAGGGTCCGACAAATCCCCGAAATGGTTCTGTGTGGCACTCAAACTTGCCGATTTCTGTCCCCCAACCCGCGTTTCAATTTACCCCTTGTACAGTTTATCTGCGAAATAAAAGTTGACGTTTTTTTGTTTTTTGTTTTTGTATTTCAACAACACAACCGTTCTTGCTGTTTTTAGTGTCCAGGTCAAATAGGAAAACTGTGTGAATGCAGGATAATGTAAACGAAATATATTCACGACGTCAATACGAAGTTTTTTTTTTATTTCTTAGATGGGTGGACGAGCTCACAGCCCACCTGGTGTTAAGTGGTTACTGGAGTCCATAGACATTTACAACGCAAATGCGCCACCCACCTTGAGATATAAGTTCTTAGGTCTCAGTATAGTTACAACGGCTGCCCCACCCTTCAAGCCGAAACGCATTACTGCTTTGCGGCAGGAATAGGCGTGGTGGTGGTACCTACCCGTGCAGACTCATGAAGTCCTACCACTAGTAATTACGCAAATTATAATTTTTCGGGTTTCATTTATATTACACGATGTTATTCTTTCACCGTGGAAGCCGATCATGAACATTTGTTAAGTACATATTTCATTAGAAAAATTGGTACCCAAAAATTAGTACCCGCCTGAGGAATTCAAACACCGGTGCATCGTTAGATAAGAATGCACCGGACGTCTTATCCTTTAGGCCACGACGACTTTATTTTAGTGGAAACAGAACCAACGGCTGTCCCAACCATAGAAATTTAGATCCATGCAACAGAAATATGTAGGTGTGACGCCTCAGAACACATCTTGTCACAATGGTCACGCTGTACGTGACTGGTGAGTACTCACTCAGATAAGAATTCGGTAATGAGGTAATTAGTAGTAGAAAGTAAATATTACTACTACTGATGGGTAATGGAGAAGTACTAGTCGAAGCATATAAATAACAGAAGTGATGGTTACTCGTTGATTTACAATTGTTGGGGAAAAGGTAGGGGTAGGGGTGAGTATTATATTGTATTGATATAAGCGTGGGAATTAATGTTAACACATGAATTGTTGTTTATATAAATGGCACCGCATCCGAGTGTGAGTGAAAGGAGAGAGGATGTGAGCAGGATAGTCGATGTTGTCTTTTTTTTCCGTACCTATGCTGATAGCCTTGAGAGGCTATTTCAGCTTCACCCTAACGTGTATAGGTGAGCTCACCGGGCTCAAACCGAAGTGATGCTAACACTGACCTTAGCAAGAGCAGTGCTTCGCAGAATCTACCACCGGATCGGAAACGCGACCCACTGAGAAGATTCGGCGAGAAACTCAGTGGGCTGTGTCTATGGGTTAATTCGCTCGTCGAGCCCTTCGTCGCAAGCGATGGGTTCGACGAGGACGTAATGTAATAAATAAAATCCGTAATGATGGGCTTTGGGTGACGTCGACTGTTTTCCATTCGGTCTACAGGATCGGGTATGTAGTTTCCAGCGGCCACGACAAGAGGACTCTCATGTCGTCGATGTTGTCGGGAACAAGACGTAGCGCTCACTTCAAAACGAGGAAAATAAAGAAGTGATTTGAAAATGAATATTTTATTGCTGAACTCACGATCCCACATTGCCGATATCAATTATAATATTGCGGTAAAGTCGCCGGGTAATTGTAAGGTATCTTATACATCCTGCCAGTTCTGTGGCATTTCTAAAAGCAAGTGACGATATTAATATTTGTTGATGTTTATGGGCTCCGGTAACCACTTAATAACAGGAGAGAGTTGAGCTCGTTCACCGGTCTAAGCAATAAAAAATTATAATAAAAACGCCAAGGCTTTCTGAAACATAGACGTTTGCCTAAACAGAAAAGGAAAATTATGTTACCATTGGCTAATGAACAAACGGTTTTGTTAAATACTAAAAACAAATGGTTCAAATAGTTTATTAATCATATTCGATAAATTTTAAACATTTTACAAGCAGTCACAATACATTTATTTCGTTTGGAATAGCATTCCGATAGAATGAAGTTGCAGAACTTATGTTGAACTTATGTCTTCTTAGCAGGCTGAAAAATAAAACATATTAAGTTTGGCGTTACATTATTCATCTCTGTCTCATAATCTCTCAGTCGTCCTCTGACATTGTGTCTTTGTGCACTCATCAAATAAAATACATATAGCATTTTCATAGTGAAACAATAGGTAGGTATTAGCGATACTTCAAACTTGGTGTCTTATTCTATACATCCCACTAGTTTAAAAAAAAACTATTAACAAAAATTGATATCCAACAACAACCCCCAGGCATCAACGTGTCAAAGCTAACACATATGTACGATTGCAGTGTATTCAAATTCTCTATTGAGCATCTTAGGATTATTTTTTTTTGCTTAGATGGGTGGACGAGCTCACAGCTCACCTGATATGAAGTGGTTACTGGAGCCCATAGACATCTACAACGTAAATGCGCCATACACCTTGAGTAATAAGTTCTAAGGTCTCAGTATAGTTACAACGGCTGCCCCACTCTTCAAACCGAAACGCATTACTGCTTTACGGCAGAAATAGGCGGGGCGGTGGTACCTACCCATGCGGACTCACAAGAGGTCCTACCACCAGTAATTACGCAAATTATAATTTTGCGGGTTTGATTTTTATTACACGATCTTATTCCTTCACCGTGGAAGTCAATCGTGAACATTTGTTAAGTACATATTTCATTAGAAAATTGGTACCCGCCTGCGGGATTCGAACATCGGTGTATCGCTAGATCCGAATGCACCGGACGTCTTATCCTTTAGGCCACGACGACGACGAAGTAAAGACATCGTGACCGAATGGATATGATACCCAGTGTAACCGTATCGAACGACGCGATCACGTCGATGCTCAAATCTAAATCAAATGCAGGCAGCTACTGATTTATCTAATGAACTGTATACTGAAGACGAGTTCATTAATGATTTCCACGATGAAGGAACTACGTCGTTTTAATAAAAATAAAAATCCTCAACAAATTCAATTTGCGTAATCATTACACAACAGTTGAGATACAAATCTAAAGTCTGAGAAAGACTGGTCGTTTTCACGCCATTATATGGGCACATGCTTAAGCCACTGCGTTTCTCGTCGGATCTTCTCAGTGAGTCGCGATACCTATCCGGTGGTAGATTCTGCGAAGTACTGCACTTGCTAGGGCTAGTGTTAGCGAATTCTCTCAGGCTTAGCCCGTGAGCCCATCTACTCGTCTGCGAACTTGAAATAGCCCCTTAAGTTACCAGCGAACAGGTAGGTAAAAAAGTTATCCGGCAACCACGATACGGTGAATGCTTTTAAATTCAGACAGGAACATATGGCGTTGGAAACTTGTAACATTAATGCGTAAATAATATATATTATTATATTTACACAACAATGCACACAGTACTGTGTAAAGTGAGCTATATGTACAAAATTTATTTCCTCAAAATTGTTGAACATTAAAACGTCGCAAGCGCCAAATTGTATAAACAACGAATTTGTTTTTGTCTGCATCAAGAAAAACAATGAACTCCAAAATGGAATTCATGTCAAATGAAACTAAAAGCAGTTAACTTAGACCTTCAACACCAGGCGATACAGACCGGTTTTAATTGAATTGTTGTTAAATGATATCACTGTCGTGTTTATCGAGGCAAGTGTATTGAAATGACGCAGCTTGTTTTGATTTCGTTAATGACATCAATATAATGCAGAACGACATAATTTGAAATAAAACTCACCAGCCTCAATCCCAACCTGCTCTGCTGTTCCTCAGGAGTATAATCAGCAAATTTGTTAATGCCAAACGTAGTATATGGATTCTTCTCGTTCAATTGGTTTATCTCTGCCAAGTTTTTCTTGAATGATTGATAATGCAGCTCTCTGTCGGCATCATCCTTGTATTCCCTGTTATGTTCTTTGACGAAACTCTCGAACAATTCTTTGGCTTGATTGAGGTCATAATGTCTCGGAGGATCTGTATCCGCCGAGGACGCCATTACTACTGTGGCTATTAACAACGCCACACTGACGAAATTCATTTTTGCGCAATGTATTAACAGTGGAACCGGTTCACTTGTGCCTAGTTCTGCTACGTTCACTCAAATGTGTCGTCTCGTTGATCGCTATGTTATTTATATAGGTCGGTCCACATCGTTACCAGTGTTTGTCAACCTTTGACTTTTACAAGGAATAAACAAACAATCAACCATACGAAATGTGCAAAGTTTTAGTTTTAATTTGATTATCTAAAATGTGTACGTGAGAGATAAATTTATATTTTACTTTGTGTCTGATTTGAATTACGTCTTTTTCGACATGGTTTGTTTGGTACAGGTAGCGATACGTTTTGTTTATTCAATTGGAAATAATGTGCCAATGCCTTTTTTTTTAATTATAACTGATTGAAACTTTTTTTAATAGCGTCAAGTATTGAAATAGGTATTCTGCAAGTCGTTTTCATTACCGGAAAAGTTTTTATAAATTTATTATTGTTTTTACATAAATTAAAACTACGTTTTATCATAATTTTAATTTTAAAAAACGAAGATGATTTCATGAGGGGCCTAGTTATTTGATAGTGAGGTTTTTTTGGTTGTTGGTTTTTACTGATGATAGGACCTCTTGTGAGTCCGCGTGGGTAGGTACCACCGCCCTGCCTATTTCTGCCGTGAAACAGTACCTAATGCGTTTCGGTTTGAAGGGTAGGGCAGCCGTTGTAACTATACTGAAATCTTAGAACTTATATCTCAAGGTGGGTGGTGTATTTACGTTGTAGTAGTTGTGTCTATGGGCTCCAGTAACCACTTAACACCAGGTGGACTGTGAGCTCGTCCACTCATCTGAGAAATAAAAAAATTGTTGTCTTACTGAAGGGCAACACTGTTTACAAATAAACAAAGTCGTCGTCGGTCTAAATGATAAGGCGCACGGTGTACTTGTATGTATGTATATACAAAACCGCGAAAAGTAAAATTTATGTCATTACCGGTAGCAGGGCGTCTTATGATCCGACACGTGTATATTTGCTTTAATGAGTTCCGGTTTGAGGGGACAGTAGTAATAATTTCCAATGAAAACTAAAACCTCTGAGAAGAAAAAATTGTAAAATAATCATTAGTCGATCGAAGGCCTGCGAGTGCGATTCACATATAAAAATGAAATTATTTGAAATTGAAATGTTTTCAAAATTTTACAATTTTATGGAGTTATTTTATCGATTAGAATGCGTTCGTTGAAGAGTAAAGTTTCTTTTAATTCACCCACCGACTGATATTTCACTGTAGTGATATTTCTCTGTAGCGATATGTACATATCAAAGCAATATAACTTATATTTGCTGATTGCCTTACTCAAAAAAAGGGAAAATATACACTGACAATAGATGTAAGCATGTCTAACATAATTTATGTAAGTTTTCCAGAATCAAATATAAATAAATATGAAAAATTATTTTATTAATAAATTATTTAAATTAATAAAAAAAAGTCGTTCATTTCCAAACGCTTTATTACTTAAAAACTAAACATCAACAAGATAACACTGTACAGACTCCATTAAATATCCATAATATATAATATACACAGTACACATCTAAATGATGAATTAAATAAAAATTATTCACTCAAAGCTAAAATTGTAATATCACAACCTTTCATTCATATAAAGACTTCATTTCGGCTTCGGCAAGTTGGTTTTCGCCGTCACGAGTAAGTTTTTATAGTTGATACTTTAACATATACATATCTACATTACTACATCTATACTAATATATATCATACACGCACTAATTACAAACTCTGAAACTAAAATACTATAATTTCTTAGTGATTTTTTGGATTCTTCAGTTTTGAATCCATATTATTAAGTGATAGAAATTGGTATTGCTATTTTTGTTGTATTCAACTAGAAATACAGGAGTTTTTTGGTTCGTCAACATAAGTTACATTATCTTATTATTTAAATGGACGTTGTCAGTTTTCTAGAGCTGTGTATCGCTTATGTTTACCTGTGAATCTTCCGACAGAGTACCTGGAACCAATTAAATAACGAATATCGGTATCATTCATGCTGGGCGGCTTGTTACAGTTGAAGTCAAAATATCGAATGTTTTGAACAGTAAAAATAAATTTGATTGTTTTTTTTTATTGCTTAGATGGGTGGACGAGCTCACAGCCCACCTGGTGTTAAGTGGTTACTGGAGCTTATAGACATCTACAACGTAAATGCGCCACCCACCTTGAGATATAAGTTCTAAGGTCTCAAGTATAGTTACAAACCGAAACTCATTACTACTTCACGGCAAAAATAGGCGGGGCGATGGTACCAACTCGTGCGGACTCACAAGTGTGCCTGCTATCAGTAAAAACCAGGTCTTGGTTTGAGTGACAGTTTACTGAACAATTTCATGTTATAAACATTACTTTTAGTGTTAATTATGTTTCATAGTGAATGTATGATTTTTTATGATTGAGGGATCATCGGTGGCCCGGAGGCCTTTCCAGTTTCACCATGACAGGTGGGCGAGCAAAAGCTCAGCCAGTAAGGGTGGGATTTGCTAACAGCTGTTCGAGCGCCTCAAAGGAGACCTAACAACTCAAAAGCTTCGCGAATGAATCTACTACAGGGTTAGAATCGCGACCCGCTGAGAAGATCCGGCGAGAAACTCAGCGGGCTGATGTCTAGGTTAGGTTGTATTCGTGTATATGATAAACCGATGATATGATGACCGACACGGAATTCATAGGACAGATTTTATTCGCTCTGACACTATTAAACACTAGTTGACCCGGCAGACTTCGTAGTGCCTCAATCGATGAATAAAAGACCTAAACTTTTGTATAAAATAAACTTAAAACAAACAAAAGGAATCCGTCCGACGGGGGACTCATCAAAGGAAAAACAAAATCGTTATTTTTATTTAATTCCGAGCATTTTCATATTTATCTACCTTTTAAACCTTCTCTGGACTTCCACAAATAATTCAAGACTAAAATTAGCCAAATCGATCCAGCCGTTCTCGAGTTTTAGCGAGACTAACGAACAGCTTTTCTTTATTATATGTATATATTTTAAAAATGACATTACGTAGAAAATATATGGATAGTCCATATTGCGAAAAGTCCCGTTTGACTGTTTGCCTACGACATCATGTATAACACTAATTCGTATGCAGCCAATCAAATTATTTTGATTGCACATTAAACGATCGGTTGGCGGTGCTCCAATAATAAATAAACTCAATTGTACCATCAATATGTCACAGTCGACTGGTACATTAACACTAGCCGCGCGCGCATCGCAACCGGAAACTGCTTTTAAACACTTGAAATATTGAGGCAAATAAAATCATTTTCGGCCGGTTTTCGAATTTCATATGATGCGTTGTTGATTGCTTATTTGTTCTGCTTTTAGTATTCGTATTTCGGTTTACGTTAAAAAAAAAATGACGGTAGTTTTAGATTACCAATAATGTTCACTGTTTTGATTGAGGCACGATTTTGGTAAAATTCTTATTCAGTACTTCCTTTTGATTAATCGAAGTTTAAATTATTGTTATATGTTACGTACATTATGCAACGTTCGAATTATGAAAACGTTGAAATAAAAATCCACGAAACGATAAGGTTTTTTTATCTTTTCGATTTAATCAAGAAAATGTAACAACAAGTATGAATTGCGCTACAGAGATAGATAACTTAGAAGAGTAACGAAGTCGACGGACAATGACTTGCTTCATTTCGCAAATATGATAGACGCAAAACACTCTTGAATATTAGATAGTGGAAAATTTCCAAAACAAAACTCTAATTGAAAAGTTGAAAAAGTGTTTTACCTGTAATCAGCATAGTTATTGAAGTTAAACTTCTTTAGGCGCGTTAAGAGTAAAATTTTACTACCAACAGATTCATTACGGCTATAAAGAAAAGATACAGTGCAGACTGAGAAAATAGACGGAGTGTCTCGCGAACCACTCGACCGTGAAAAGAGAGGGAAAGGACAAAGCGAACGAGGTCGTTTCTCTAATACACAGCATTCCCTATTAAAAGATAAATTTGATTTATGGATTAAAAAGAAGAAAACTGCAAAAGAAGTTTCACTTCTTTCACACGCACCAAGCTGCACGCGCACCAGTTATTTGTTGATAGACTCGCCGAAATAGCGCTTGTGTAAGAAATGAAAATGATATCAATATAGCGATATTAAACACAGCGAAGTGTGCTGGACTGAAATGCAATATGGCATTTTTTGGCACCATTTTTAAAATCCTTCCGCTTGCTTCTATTGATCCACTTTTGGAGCGAAGTTCCTTATGGGACGATGCGGAGGGGTACTTTTTTTTTCCGGGTAGGGGGCCGAACCTCCTACGAGGTCCCCGCGCAAAAGGGGCGCGCGGGGTATGTGAGACATAACGATCTGCATGGTGTTGTGAGCAGACCGCGGGCACCCTAACCGGGAAAAAACTTCCGTAACGTAAGATTTTTATTAGTAATGCACACAGTGTACGACTTAGCTTTGTAATAACGTACAAAAAATAATATATTTTTTATCATTCATTGACCACGATCTCAGAGCGTTCGTTTGCGCGAATAGAACTTAAAATTAATATTTTTATAATAAGGAACTTCGTTCCTATCCGGTGTCCCACGACACCACACATATTTTTTTTAATAAACTGATATGATGCTCCTTATTTCTGCACTCCATATACTTCTGTGAATCAATTCAAAGAATTCAAAGGTCGATCGTTCCGCCGGGAGATATAATTTCTTACCGGCCAACAGTATCCTGAGCTGCTCGGCGTCGCAGAAGTGAGGGTCCTGGAGAACGTTGAGCAATTGTTCTTTCACTAAGGGATTCGCGTCACACCAGAAAACGTGACCGCCACGTGACCATTCCGCCACTAACATTTTCAAACTCTGCAAGAAGAGAAATAAAACGCATAGTACATATTTTCTTCGGTTTTTGCGGGTCGAGGACATAATAAAAACTAACTTTTACGGTTCAATTTTGCATTTTTTAAGTAATTATATTATTTCCAACGTTTCGGGTACTTTACAGTTGTTCATGGTCACGGACTTAGGTATTGTTTGTCAACATTTAAACATTGCGTCAAACATTTTTTTTTATAAAAAACTAGCTGTACCCGTCCGCTTCGCTGGCCATTTAAATTGACATTATTAATTCTCACCCCCACAAAGATTCTCATCATTAACGCCCCCGCAACTGATGTAGGGAGTCCAACACCCATATAAATATTAGCCTATTCATTAAGTACATGCATTTTCTACATGGATAGTAAGTTTCAAGTCAATCGGATGGATGGTTCAGTAGTTATAACAGAACATCCGTAAAAACCACTGTAGATTTATATATTAATCATTCAGAAATCATTATATCGCAAAAGTTGCTTTAATTATTTAAAACAAAACTGTTTTCTTGATGCATTATTTAACTAACTACAAAGAATTTTTTTCGGTTTCCAAGTAGAAATATGTAGGCAGATATTTATGCCTTAAAACTAAAGTATGTTTATACTAAACGTTGACAAAGAATTTCATAGTTTTAATACTTGTCAAACAATAAACTGTACTTTATGAGACAACAAAGCAATACAATATTACAAATTCGTATTATTCACATCCCATGATATTCCTTTGTTGTGCTCTGACTCATGACCGATTTATTAATCGCTATAAATAACACCTAGTAAACAATATAATTAATTCCATTATAATGAATATTGAAATGTAATAAAATTAAATGAGATGCTATATTGAATAATCTATGCCGTAAATGAGAGAATAGGTACGATCCAAAACATGGACACGCTGTTGAAAAATGGTTGGAAGATACATTTCTACTGGTGTTAGGGCATCTTGTGAGTCTGCACAGGTAGGTACCACCACCCTACCTATTTCTGCGTGAAGCAGTAATTCCATTCAATTTGAAGGGTGAGGCAGCCGTTGTACTGTAAAAACGGAGGCCTTAGAACTCGTGTCTCTCATACATTTACGTTGTAGATATCTATAGACTCTGGTAACCATTTAACCACCAGATGGGCCATGAGTTTGTCTAGGTAGGGCGAATCCTGAGTGCAAATGGCTAGTGCTAGTCCCAATATCCTATTTTTAGCCCTAAGCATTAAGGCAGAACGGCTGCCATTATTCTACAATTAAGACATTTTTCCCTACCAAATCGCCGCTAACCTCGGGGGCTATTCTAGTTACTCGCGGCTTAGTGGACGAGCTCACAAGGTTCAACCTAAGAGAAAGTGCTAACACTAGCCCTAGCAGAGAAGTGCTTCGTTTCGTGCGAAAATTGAGATGTTCGCGTCATATCAGTATCTTTATTAAATATATTTAGTTTATCTCGTGTGTGTTTCCGGCAACCAGAGTTCTTAGTGCGAATTTTTTAACGTTTTCGATATCGTAAAGGTTAACCCAATTTGTATGCAGATGAAACAGCTAGCGTCAAACGTAGATAAACGTTCCAACTCCATACAAATTTGAGTTAACTTTTACGCTATCGAGAACGTAAAAAATTCGCACTAAGCACACAGAAGACAGAACAAAGTCCTAGCTTAAGGCCGTCGAATGACGTTAACGAATGAGCTTTTCGCAACCTGAAAAGTCATTTCAACATCCACCTTGAGGCATTAGGTAGAAATCTTCATTATATTGTTTACCGGCTCTCCTCTATCCTCTAATCCACAAATCATGACTGCTTCGCGGCTAAATAGCGGTACCAGATAACAAAAATCCGAAGGGAATTCTTACCTATCAGAGTTTGGTAATGTGGCCTGTTGTTTTACTACGATATTATACTACGTACTAGATTTGAACCGACGATAAATCATAAGAAAGGAAACTAGTACGTTGAGCGATGTGATTGAGTGCGAATCTCTCGTCTAAGCCGTACGTCATTTATGAAGCCAAATTGCATAACTGTGTAACCGTAGATCGGAACGTTTCCGAAAAAATAATACAAACTCAGTTTGTTTTGTTATTTGTGCTTAATATGTAAACGAGGAAAAAGGGAAAAACTTTAGTTACTCAAACGCAGTTGAGAATAATTCTCTGTCCGATGACGAAATGAATGTTGAATCGCGTAATTTTTTTATGTGATTTATGATTTTTGTACGCGCGGTCATGATGCTTATTGAATTTAATAATTCCAAAAATATTCAAGTGCCATATTGGCAGATGCGGATATATACTCTAGTAGATAGTGTGTTTTATTTTAGTGAATATCCTAGTGAACTTTGTAACAAAACTATATTATATTATACAGAGACCATCAGGTAAATCTAATAGAGTTACTAACTGCATGTGCTAATATGGCACTTAAATATTATAAATGTATCTATTACTAGGTATATAAAATCTATTGTTTTGCAAAGCAGAAGGATTTTAATATTGTTGTTAAGTTACACGCGGTCTTTTGGCCTCAAACTAGGGCTTCGTGTTACTCTATAGTACTCTATACAAACAATATATATTACATACAACAAGTTCCCATATACAAACTTATATATATTTTAGTTTACAGTATAGTATCTATCAAGTGTCAAAGCAGAACTATTCCTGCCTTTATATTACAATGGAAACTTCGATCACATATCTCAAATGGGCAATACTCACGTACATCTGGTTCCAACTTAACACCAAACGAGTCATAAAATTACTACAACTATCACTAAATTATTAATAAAATAGAAATTATTTTTCATTTAACCAAGAAACTTACCTGCAAAAAAGTATAGTCCATTCTAGACACTGCGTCACAATACACGACTAGAAGTTCTGTGGACCTTATAAAGTTACCGTTAACATTCCCATTGGTAACATTATTCCCGTGGCTAGCATTATTCCCATTGGATAAATTCCCGTTGGCAATATGATTTCCATTAGCGATATTGTTCACATCACTAGTTCCATTATTATCCGAATCAGGTATTATTGTTAATGTTTCTAGTGCTGTAGCCGGGATGCTGTTGTTTTTAGGTTTTCTCAGAGATATCAGTTTTGATCTGACTTGTTCTGCTCCAGCGAAATACAAACCGCCGCACGGATGGATCGCAAAATGCGCTGGCAAAACTCCGTCCTGTATAAAAAAAAAATTATAAGACCATTATTTCTTAATTTACTCGATTTTTTATGAGAGCTTTTAAACGCCCCTAAGATAATTGATCTTCAGATTCTGTAGCTGGGTATTATTTTTATAATTTCTAAATAGTACCGGCTCACAATTTACTCACGCAGTGTATACATAATTGCGCATATCCCGCAATGAACCAAAGGGAAAGGGGGGTGACTGAAAATCAGCGCTGTTCGACTTATCGACTCAGAACAGCATTAGCTTAGCCATTTGCCTTTTTCGTTTTATTTTTCTTTTCTTTTCTTTTATTTATATTTTATTTTATTTATTGTGAAAGGCAATAAATGATTTTATTATTATTTATTTATATTTATTTAAAATCTTATTAATTACATATTATTTTTATTATTATTATTATTATATATACACAATAAATATAACTGAGTCAAAGTCGCAAAAATATATCTGTGTCATGATTTTCGGAGCCACCCAGTGGTTACCATTTTTATGTAACATTTCACAAATAAATGCACAATTAATTAACTACAGTGGCCGTGACGTTCCAAAAGAAGCCGTAGTCGGTAAAATATTTAAAAAAATCAGCGTTCTGAATCGAAAAATCAAACAACAACAGAAATGAAATTGTATTCGACTCACATTAACATAAACTATATCGAGTGGGGGTCTGGAATGGTAGTAGAGCAGCAGTAGCATGTCTACTACAACTCCACATATCAATCCCACTTCGATACCCAATGCTAGACAGCATACGAAGGAACCCAACAGCGGTATCAGGTCTAATCCTGTGGATAGAAAGTTTGTGTGAACTTCATCAGCATTATTCAATAGATACGCGGAGACGGCGGCTACCAACAGCATTGAGGAGACGGACGCGAGATGAAGGAATTATTTATGATAAAAATAAACGCTGTGTAGTTACTACTAGCACCATGACCACTGCCGTGGCACTAGTAGAAATAGCAGACACTACAAATCGTGGTAAGACACAACAGTAAATGTAAATTACTGAGAAAAAAAACGTAAAATAATTAAATAAATAAATAAATATTTACTAACAATCACGCCACGTTAACTGGTCCCGTGGTAAGTTCGTAAAGAACTTGTGTTACAGGTACCAGACAACGGAAATAAATGTTCTATTTTTATTATACACATACATATATTAAATATACATCCACAACCCTGGAAAAGACATTTTTATATTTATCATACAAATATCCTCCCTTGGCGGGATTCGAACCCGCGACCCCCTTGTGTAGTGACCATGTCACTTACCACTACACCAGACGGCCGTTGAATTGAGTCACTCATTAGATTTTCTGCCTTACGGTGATCTTTAAAAGGGTATTTTTTGTTCTAGACAAGCAAACAAGCGACTCATTGCTAAGTGGATACCAAATTCAAAAATAAGGTCGAAATCTCAATTGTATTCTAAGACCGAAATACGTGACATCCTATCACAGTCTTGGTTCTTTACAGTCGCAGGCGATATTAGCAATGTCACACCTAAGCTATCCTTGTACATTGCACAACTACAATACATTACCTACGTAAATAAATAGGAATATATGATATATTAGCAGCTCTTGTGTAATCCTTCAGGAATAATTTAGTGATACGCTTCCTCTTCGGTCAGCGGTCATCCTTAATTAAATAACTGAATTACTCATTATAATCTTTAGTGAGATTATACGGGTGCGGTTCGGTGCCATACCGAATACGAAATTTAATATAATCAAATAAATCAACTGATACTAAAATTATTATTAGACCAGAAAATCGATCGAGCCTGCGAAAAATACGTTACGGGTTACTTAAAGCTGATAATGATACTTAAAATAATTGATTATGCTGCATTCATAGTGATGAGGTTTAAAAATGGAACATCTAAAAATGTTTCGATTTAATGGGTTTTTTTTTTCAATTACCACTCTCTCGGGGACATCCACAACATCGCAAGCAACTGTACCGGAAACACCTTTCATTAAAATACATTACATTACGTGCCAATTCATTTTCACCACACCAAAATCAAACTACGAATCCATCATTGTATTACAAACAAAATAAATTTCCTGCGAATCTGTACAACGGAACGCGAGTTCATAAATTTACGATCAAGAATCTGACGCAGTGCGGTGACCCACGTTAATATTGTACACAGTTTGCGTCGTAAATCATTACGGTACTCACGGCTGGTGTTCCAGAGTTTCTTCAGTATGTCCGTGTCGACCATGTGCAGGACGGCGCAAACTATCACGGCGGAGAGCGCGGCGCGCGGAATGAAGAAGAAGTACGGAGTCAGGAGGGCCAACGTCAGTAATACGATTACACCTGTTAATGTTAATATTACTTGCAAACCCACATCAGTGTGCTTAGTGCTAATTTTTTAACGTTCTCGATAGCGTAAAAGTTAGCTCATATTTGTATGGAATGGGATCGTTTGCGTACGTTTGCCGCTAGAGGCGCTGTTCCAAGTGCATACAAAACTGGGTTAACTTTTACGCTATCGAGAACGTTAAGAAACTCGCACTAAGCACACAGTTGTGTTACAGTTTATTTTCCCTACCTCATCGCTGATAGCCTAAGGGGCTATTCCAGCTACTCATAGTCCGGTAGGTGAGTTTGCTAATACTGGCCCTAGCAAGAGCAACGCTTCGCAGAATCTATTATCGAAAGCTTCACTAGTATTTAGGTGTGACGATCTATTTGTCGAATTTCTCTGGTAAGCTTTATTCTGTCTCGTTTTTAAGAATCAACGCTTACAATTCGATACCATCCTTAACTTATTAAATACGCTTTGTTTATAAATGTATGACGTAGTAGCATAATTACTCATCCCTATCGCTCTAACGTGACCCCCGTTATCATTGTTATGTCCTGCTAGAGACTGGGCTATCTATCGGCATGTACGAAACAGGCTAGTGACATCATCCCACCCACACGCGTATGATTAAGTTCCTGTCCGACCAGGTGAGGTGATCATTGCCACTGAGTCAAATATGTACCAAAAAAGATTTACTTAAATACCCTAAAAATGAACCCCTAGCCTTCATTAACATAATATAGTATTGAATTAGTGTGAAATTATCTAACATATTGATTTCGTTATTCATATGAACAAAACAAATTAGTCACTTATTTTATGTCAAAACGCCTGATGGTTAAGTGAGAGACAATTTGATTTAATAAAATTTCAATACACCATCACTGCTATCATTACATAGCATTGCATTTGATGAAGATAACGTTAATGGCAAAGAAGTATGCCCAAAACTTCCTCAGAAGTATAACAATTAGTTGTTTAAAATTCTAATCGATTTTGAATTCGACACACCAGCAGTCTTTTGAAAAATTAGATGATGATATTTTAAAAGCCATAATTGCCTACAGTATTTTAGGCTTTTTTTTGAGCAGGCGAGCTCTCAACTGATCTAATTTGATATAGTCTCACAAGAGCTTATAAATATCACAACGTGAATACCCATCTTAAAACCTGAATTTAAAGTCGAAATGGTACGGTTCTTCACTATAACGCCTTTATAAAAAAATCTACATTTATAAAAACAATACATTTTATCCATTAAAGGAAAAACATGAAATCCCCTGTCTTAAACTTAGACTAAAATTTGCACTGGGCATCATGTGATCTCTAAATCACTTGTACAATTTCAAAACTCCGCGGAAACTGAATAGTGACAGTCAACTATAATACAATGAAAACTTTTTGAATTATTTCAGTCTCCAAGACAACGTCATATACTGCACAATATGAGAAATGAAACATAGAATATTCATTACGTTTGCCTTAGCAAATCTTGCGTGATGTCATCTGACCGCGTCGAGTCAAACAGATTAAATCTGATCAATTTCGTATACCATCGAAGATATTCCATAAATCAAAGGTGCCATTTGTCTAGATTTAATTCAGATGAGATTAAAACGTTCTCGGTGCTGTCCGAGATATCTCACTCGAATGAAACTTTGACGCTATCTAAAATTTATATTGAAAAATCTCAGACAAAAGTGGCCTCGAATCGTTTCGTAGATATGCTCAATTTTAATGCAAAACCCGAAAAATCTATTGAAATTCAATTGAGCCGAGTAAATATTCATCGGAGGGATCTTTGAATAATGCAAATTCTAAATAACCGAAGTTTGCAAGCTGACGAAACGCGACATGCGATCGTTACGGCGCCCTCAGCGTCAGGGGTGCAGGGCATTTGATTAAACAAGATGTCAGAGTTTGCTTAGGGCGTCCATCATAAACGTGAAACTTTTTCACCGAATGCCTTAAGTCCAAGAAAACTTACTCGTTTTTCTTTGTTACTTTGAAATGTTCAATATCTTTCTTATTAGATGTTGCTACTGAATATTTGGTAGCAGTTAACAAAAATTATCATTTGATTTCTATTTTAAATACCGTTAACATTACACCCAGTTTGGAATCCGTATTCCGTAGCCCCGTGACTGTTTTGCCTCTGACATAGCTATCACCATGATCGACGATTACCACTCAGAATCAGGTAGATACCTTGAATACCTTCACAAGCCATCTGATTTTAAATGATTACTAATATGTAATATTGTATAATACTGATTGATTTGAAAATTTTAAAGCAGATATTTTGCGAAATTTGAGAATGGTTGGAAACCGCCCCATCTTCCCTCAACACCGTATATTATGTTCCCTTGTACATTTTTAATAATTGTGAAATGTAACTATCGTCGCTGGACTAACGATACAGCTCAGATCTTTGCTTTACTGATGGTAGGACGTCTTGTGTGTCTGCACGGGTAGGTACCACCACCCTGCCTATTTCTGCCGTGAAGCACTAATGCGTTTCGGTTTGAACACCCTTCAAGCCGTTGTAACTATACCGAGACCTTAAAAATCGCATCTCAAGGTGGGTGGCGGCATTTACGTTGTAGATATCTATGGGCTCCAGTAACCACTTAACACCAGATGGGCCGTGAGCTCGTCCACACGTCAAAACAATAAAAAATTAAAAAACTGAATATATTTTTTTCCAACACATGCGATGCCTCCATGAATACGATACGGTCTACAATAAGGAAAACTTGACTTGTATAGTATGGTTTGCTAAGCGACTATATACATATGTATCATAATATATAGTATTTTCGAATGAGATTTTTTACGGCTATCGTGTCAGGAATCTCAACACTGGCTGTTTTCATTTCAAGGACCATTTTGCGGTACAATTTTCTGTACAATCTTCAGTAATTTGATAAGTTCATAGTTTATAAATTCCTCCAATTAATCGTTAACAGTCTGAGGAATATAATAATTGGAAAGATTTTCAACTTTCAACAAAATTTAATTCGAATCTAGTCAATAATCCAATATCTTAGACTGATTTGTATTTATTTGAATAGTTTCTGAAATTCGAATCATTTATCTTGAAGTTTCTAAGTTATTCGTCTATGGTCGTGATTCACTAAGCGTATAAGGGATTGTTATCGAACTTGAAGAGGTTTGATTAAAATAACCTTCTTCAGAATTTTAATCATATGATTCTTATTTGACAGATTCTTATTACAACTTTAAATTGGATTGAGCTCCCTGTGCTAGTTGACTCGTCTATGATATAAATTCACGATATTGAAAGCCTTTTCAAAGAACTAATAAGCCCATTATTGTTGATCTCCAATGGTAACAACTAAAAATGAACCAAAAAAAGAGGATCATCTATCACCAATTTCGTCATCTAAATTTTCTTTCCAAAGTCGTCTACTTCAAACGGAAAAGAGCGATGTGATAAAAAAAATTCTACCTAATCGTTGGTAGCCTAAGGGGCTATTCCAACTTCACGTGGACCGGTAGGTGAGCACGCGGGCTCAACTTGAGAGAATTTTGAAGTCGTCATGGCCTAACGGACGTGGCCTAAGACGTCCGGTGCATTCGTATTGAGCGATACACCGGTGTTCGAATCTCAGACGGGCACCAATTTTTCTAATGAAATACGTACTCAGCAAATGTTCACGATTGACTTCCACGGTGAAGGAATAACATCGTGTAATAAAAATGAAAACCACAAAATTATAATTTGTGTAATTACTGATGGTAGGCTCCAGTAACTACTTAACACCAGGTGGGCTGTGAGCTCGTCGACCCATCTAAGCAATAAAAAAAAAGATTTGCTAACACTAGCAAGAGTAGTGCTTCGCTAAATCTATGTACTACCGGATCTGAATCGCGACTCATTGAGAAGATCCGGCGAGAAACTTAGTGGGTAGCGATGTGACAGAAAAGAGAACGAAAAAAGTTTAAACCTTAATCGCGCTTACATCAAGATAATCTTAAAGCTTAAGTACTTCGAAGTTCCGAACAACAATATTAGGCTTGTTTTTGATAAGATGAGCTGATGAGCTCACGGCTCATTTAGTGTTAAGTGGTCACCAGAGCCCATAGACATCAGCAACGTGAATGCCGTCGCCCATCTTGAAACATGAAATTACAGTACAAGGGCTGCCCCTTCAAACCGAAACGTATTACTGCTCCATGGTAGAAATAAGCAAGGCGGTAGTTGGTGTCCATCGATGCGGGCTTACAAGATTGGCCGTGATGACTTTTTTCGTCGGTTTACCGAGCAATGAAGCCCGATTCATGAATGACCTTTCCTTCCCGTAATTACTTACAATAGTCCTAATTAGAAATTTTTAATGTGAGGAAAATGAAAAGAGAGAGAAAGGGATACTGGACCCCGTCGAACAAAATTATTTTTAAACATTTAAAACATTTAAAACTTTACAATCTGCAATTTATTTTGAAGTCGGAAATACGACGACATTATTTAACTTATTTTCGCTTAATACTTTTAACCAAATATCGTTATCTTCATCATTAAATTTATTTTATTCACTATTGAAACTCTAAAACAAACTCTCAGCCATTATATTACAAACGACGTATAACGGTATTTGACTATAGACGACCACCGATATTTTTTTTATGATTGAAAGATTACTGGTGGCCCGGAGGCCTTTCCAGCTTCACCAGGACAGGTGGGCGAGCAAAGGCTCAGCCAGGAGGGGACCACCGATTGTGCTCTGTCATTCGACTATAACTAATTGAAATTATAAGTTTGTACAGTATTACGATCCTATTGTCAAATTCCATAACCACATATTTCGGCAAGACTACACTTTAGGCAAATATTAATTAAAGACAAACATTATTTAATCTATTCTTTTTTTAAGGGATTTTATGACCTGGTAACTAAGGTCTTTAGGTCATTTTAATCTTTTTTTTTTTAAAGGATTTTATGACCTGGTTACTAAGACCTTTAAGTCATGTCTTATTTTAATTTATATTCATATTTTTATGAAAAATGATATTATGGATTGAAATGAAATGAAGATGATTAATTTGAGACATTAATCAACTGGGATGAAATTAAATGAAATTAATTGAGATGATATAGGATGAAATATAATCTCAGTAAAATGGTGGTCATTTACTAACATTTTTTCAGTGGACTTTTTGTAGGATCCCGAGAAGTTACGTCCAGCGGCTTTGTTTCATTTTCCCACATTTGTGCACTTTCACAGATATTAAACAGTTAATAAACCACCATTATTACACATTTAAACCTGAAAAAACACTAAATAGACAAAATAAAACAAATCACACAACTTCACTCCTCGCGTTCCCGCCAAAAAGTCCTCATTTTAATCTATTCTCAATTTACCCACAGATTATAAGCAATAAGAAAAGTTTGACAATAAACAAAAAGTATGCATGCGTGTGTG